>NW_027212833.1:310000-445000 GCF_030788295.1 Drosophila virilis | reverse complement strand
AACATGGAGACAAACTCTGAAAACATTACTATTGCTTTCTTGTATCTTCCACCTAAGAAAGTATGTGCCAGGGAGGACTTTGAATATATATTGAACAGCAATTCAGTGAAGGTGGAGAGTTCAACGCTAGACACGCTTACAGGAAGCCATAGGGCAGCCGCTGAAATCAAGTCCTGGCCACCAGCAAACCAACATTTTGTTCGTACAACACCCACCTCACCCCTTCTGAGCTCGACTTTTTCGTAACCAATCACAATATGAACTCTTCTCGGATAACTTGCCCATATTGGTAACAATACATCACACATCTTAATTCAAGTATCTTAAGCAACGACTGCTCCCACCTGGATCCTCTGTTGAAACGTTTTTAGCGAAAGAAGAAACCTCAACATGGATTGAAGTGTTCCGGAAACATTGATGTTGCAATCTTCGTGTTCATGGAAAACAAAAGGCAAGCAGCAATTTGCGCTTCGCTTAAGACGCTGCGACAACCGAATCAACGATGGGAAGTGCAGCTGCCGACAACAGTTAGTGCTCTGCCCTGCCTAAAAAGAAGAGTAAGAGGGAAATATGATGAGCTATGAACGGGTTCATCAAATCCGTCTACAAAAGGGTGCTAAATAGGTACAAGCAGTTCCAAATGTATGGGCGTCGCAGGAACAGATGCATCCGCAAATTATTCAGTATGAGAACTGATAAGCCACTCTAGGAGACAATTAGTCCCGAATTCTCTAATCGAGGATCTCTCAATTGGCTGGTACTATAGTAGTCAGCAGAATTCTGCAACCTTCGCAAATAGTAGTCTGGAGAGCCGATTTTAGTCATTTAACTTCTCATCCGAACGCAGACGATTAAGATCATCAAATAGATCAAGAAATCGCCGGAAACTCAATTCCAAATGTCTCTGCACTCTAACCCAATTACTAAGTCAGAGGTTTTCATGCAGATGAGAAACTTAAAGGTTAAAAAACCTTACGCCATGACCTGTTGGATAAAAGGACTATAAAACAAACGTGACACAGGCGATTCAAAAGTGGTAGTTTGGCTTTGAAAACCGTCACGGAACCCCGGAACAACTTAACCGTCTGGTCAATTTTGCACTGGAGGCCATGACAGACCAAAAATATGTTGTGGCAGTGTTCGTGGGTATACAACAAGCCATTAATAGGGTATAGCAGCCTGGACTTCTCAGCAAATTTAAGAGCCAGTTAGTGCGCAGCTTCTTAAATGATAGAACATTTTGTGTACTTTTCGATGGTGAAAAGTCGACAAATCGATCCATATGCGCTGGAATCCTATAAGGCAGCGTCCTTGGTCCCATTCTCTACACAATTTACGCAGCTGACATGCAACCAGTTCAGTTACATTAGTGAACAGGGAGGATGTTCAGGCCAGGAGTTCTCCAATAGGAACTGTCACAGAGGTGTTAGAGGAATACCTGGGTAGCTCCGAATCATGGGTCTTAGAATGGAACATAAGCATCAATATTAAGAAATGTGCAAATCCCACATATTCTAGTATGAGTGACCCAGCCCAGGGGTAATGTTGCTCGGCTCCACTTAAAAATATGAACCCGCACACAAATACATCGAATTCATTTAGGACATGAAGCCCACGTTTAGTAAATATTAAACCATTGAGACGGTTTAAAAAACAGTCTTTTCTGAAGCTAAAAGATGGCATGGCTGCGTTCTTCTAAAAACAAGATTTCTCTTACAAGCAAAGTGGAGTTATATAAATCAATACTGACTCCCATGACAGCTGTGGTATGGTTTTAGAGTAGACGCGATGCCAAGTGGTCCGGTCGGTACTGGTTCTATTCCTTTTAGAGGAACTTTTTTTTTTTTTCTATGTAAAGTATTTCAAGAATATTGGGTTGACACGTTCAGGGTATCCGCAAGTCGGGAACTCCCGACGAGAGCCTTCTACTTCTTTTGTTGGCCAATATTGTCCAGTCTATTTTTTTCGAATTATAAAAGCACTTATACACTCATAAAAAACACTTATAATAGTCATTTTTATGAAGGAATGGAAAGTGTAATTGTATTCGAATATGAATCTATCTGTGAGTTCTTCAAAAGTTCTATGAATTTTGACCTGTTTAATAAATCTAATTATTTCAGAAAATGTGGAAAATTTCTGTACTCTTATAGGGGGCGCTGAGAAAATCTCCATTTTGACTTGATCTATCAGCATACATTTTATTGAAGCTGAGTTTGACGATTGTTCTTTATCCATAATATATAAAATAAGAACTCTTAATGGGGCTCTGGTGACTTCATTTGATTTTATAGCTTTCCTTAAACAAGTTTAGAGGACTGATCGATGGCTGTTAGCACTAACTTTCCCCTTGTTGACCATATATCTTTATGGATTATTTGACCGGAATATTCTGTATATTCTGGTTTGGTGTTGGGTTTTGTGTTTTAAGGCATTACGGTGGGCGTTTTACAAATGTCTTCTTCCTGTTTTATTTCGTCATTCGTGTTCTATTCTCTGTGTTAATGTGACTGTGTAGTTACTGCAAATTGTGGAAATTGACTGAATCTTTCCCATGCCCCCATGTCTTCTGTTGTATAGATTCCGTAAATAGAGTTCTTTAAATTCTTCGTTAGTTCGTCGGCGTCATATATTTATCTGTGTATGTAGTGTCTGTAGAATGTCGGAATAAGTATTCTAAATTTGTATTCAAAGCAGTCAGACATGTAGATAAATATTTGGTTGTTAAAGACGCTAACTGGGACATCCATTGATCGTGGCTAGAGCTTTTGACATAATACTTGAGTGCTAACTGAATTTAGCTCGCTTGGATTTACCATTCGGGACAGGGCATCTGATACAATATTTTGCTTTCCTCGTTTATATTACAATGCTTAATCAGCTTACCATTCCAGTCACGCAGTGAATGATTGAGAGGCTGCTCGCCGCTGAAGATTTAGAAAGTGTCCAGATATGAAAGATATTGGCTGGTAATTATGTGATAAAACAGCATATATTGCTAAGTTAGACGCGTTTTTGATGAGGCGAAGTTCATTACTGTAATGAGGGCATTTAAGGATTATAATGACCTCTCAAAATTGTTTTTGTCACAGTAGTTTTATATTATCAACATGTCCGTCTACGAATTTTAATATAGACGTTAAGGGTTTGACAAGTTTTGAATTATCATAAACAAATCGTCTTTGATAACTTAGAGACCTCGGAAAGCTCTCTATGTAGTGGCAAGCATTTTCGCAACTGAATTAATCCCATATAAAACTATCAACGATATGTAAAGCGAAAGAAATGTTACAACGAAAACCGGTTGCCGATCAGCGAGTGAGCGTTGGGAAGCAAGGGCTTTTAACATCATCCTTTTTAGGCAGCAAACACAGCCTTCTTAAAGATCTGCGTTTAACTCCAGTCGGAGGTGAAAGCACAGTGACTCTGCATACCCAATCAGATCCCGCCATCAGTTCTACTTTAGAAGGACGACATCATTAATGGCCGAGGATGAAGAATACTTGTTTGAGATGTTTGATGGGCTGAGAATAGTATATTAAAGTTTAGCTGACTAAGATCAGGCTCAATGCATGACGAAGATGACTCTGACCCAGAAAGACGTTGAGATCACCTGGATTGACATTAATGGTCTAGAATTAATAATTGACGTCATGTGGTAGACGATAAGGGTAGACGATATTGGCTGCGTGCGCAGCCAATCGAAATCCAAAATGGAAGGTGGGTTCCCATAGTCCGCCAAAGTGCAGAGAGCAAGTCGGATAGGCATAGCTCGAAGGCATTTAAGCATCGTTTATATAACTTAATTATGATTGTTTGCGTCACAGGACTCTGACGGGGCAGTATAATCGGCTGTCACGATGACAAGTCCAACGACGAGTTTTGCAGCCGTCCACCAACGCGTTAAGGCATGCCGCAAGAGATGCATTGAGCTAGCCGATTGACATACCTTCCTTCCCTCCCTGCAGAAGCTATTTGAACTGACCGCAACAACAAATATGATCCATGGTGTCCGTGGTCCAGCCAGTTGTTCGTACATATAAGCAAAAACTGGGTGCATTTTGGAGAACGAGTGGATGAACTTGCACCCAATCGGGAGATCAAGTTGCGCTGCAGTTCTGAATAGTAGCTTATGTCGAAGCTCTGGCAACGTATCGACGGGCACACAGGAGGCAGGCCACACTTCCTTTCCCTTGCTGAGAATACTTGGGCTATTGGTCTACAATGCAGACTGGAAGAGCTGACAAGGCAGCGTCCTCGTGAAATGGTATCCGCCGGGCTTAATTTATTGGAAACTTGACCCGATTGGCAACGAAAACATTTTGAAGCATCGTTGCGAATTCAAGCCAAAACCACGGCAAAGTTTGATCAACTGTAATACCGACAGACCAACACTTCCATTTGGTATATTACGCTGAATAGTTGACCCAATAATGCAGCCCCGCAGAGTTCCAACCTTAGTAGAGTGATGGTTTTCACGGGCAGAGGTACGCTGGTGTTGCCATGGTAAAACTGTATAGACGCATGCTCAATAAGCGCTCAGGCTGGCATCCCAAAAATCCGCCCCACTGCCTGATGAAAATGCACGACAGGGATACTAGAACTGCAGAGTATGTTCAAAATCAGTTTACCAGGCTGTACTTAAATATACAGGTAGGCTTCAGTCCAGTTTTTGTCTCCAGGGATGCAATTGTGCATGAAAATTTTAGATTTTGTTATTATAGCACCAATAAGAGTAAGGGTATAAAAAACGAATAATTTTATTTAGCCTGAGGGCAGCTTCAGAAGAGAGAAGGAAAATAAGAAACAGTCCCACAAATGAAGACTAACGTTCTCGTGATGCCGGTACCATCGTCAAGTTTAAGCAACGATTCTCTATCCTCTACTTCTTTGCACTAAAATTGTGTGTCGCTAGAACACCATTTTCACGCCACAGGGTGCATTGAAAGTAGTTTGTAGGTGCAAATCGTACGCAACAATACATTTAGAAGATGCCGCCCGTATGGACGACTGCGTATGTTCGAAACCACATTAATATCGAAAAAAGCTGCGTTTGGATGGTAGGACTTGTCATTAGGGCATCATTCAACCAGTGTCTAGAGATAGTAGCTGCCGAGCTATCAAACACGACCCTTAGCTTAGTTTTGGTGCTGTGGCAGATAGAACTTACACTGGCCCAGTGCAGCCAAGCCAACAAGTAAAATATGATCCAAGTCAAGACGTTCCTTAATAAATGCTGTATTCTGAGTCCTCAACATTCCATTGTGGTCTAGTTTTCTAGTTGTCTTAAGAAATCGACGAAGCGCCATTTGATAGAAATCGTCTAGCTGATCTTTGCCTTGTTGGAGCGGTAAATGAACCTAATACTCGCCAGTGGAAAGACGCTTAAAATTAGCCAGAAAATGAACCTAGCAATTGCGCTCTTCCTAGTTTAGGATTAAGGGTCGGTGAAGCATTCCAGTTCCCAAAAACGACGGATTAATTCATCAATCTGTACATTCGGCTGCAGATGTTAGTCCACTATCAGATTTGGATTACGAATGAGCTATGACCCAAGCTACGATTTGGGATGAGCAAGAAGTTTGTATGGTGCCACCTGGGAACCAGCCGCTAACGGTCACATGATGGTTGCATTGTGTGTACTATGATTCAACTGCTATCTGTATCACACTGTCTATCGATTTTACCGCATGTAGATGAGAGTTGCCCTTATCTAAGAATTCGCGCACATTTGTTAAACCCTCAAACTCAAGGACGTGTTCCTGAAAAATAACACGGTTGTATTCAAACGCTTATCAAGCAGTTTTAAAGCGGCAACATAATTAGCATTCGAAATTTCAAATGCGCAATATATCCAATGCTGTTCCTCTGAGGCATGATCGTAGATGTTGGAATTTTTCAATGTTGGTGAAATACCGATCCTTGTCTATGACCGTGGTAAACATGTGCGAAAAGTCGGCCCATCTGTGTAGCCTCCACTTAGCCCCGGCAATTTATGTTGGGGCAATCGAGAGTGAATGCAATACAAAAGTAGAACGCGAATCAATGACTACGGTTGAATGAAAGAGCAACAATGCGGAATCTGCTGAGCTTTCATTCGATTTTCGAACTTGCGTTGAAGGAATGCCCAAAGCTGCCTATTAATTGATTTAAAACGTGACTTGAGGTCCTCTTTAATGCTGGCATGACTCACATCTAACAATTTTTCAAATTTCACCTCCAAGTCAGATGTCATGACATGTAATCTTGAAGTTCGTTGTTAGAGGAAGTCTATCCCTTACATTTTCAATATTTATTTTAAGGACAGCAGCCTAAGTTCCAACCGCCACTTGATTAGCTTATGTTGCCTCACCATTTCCATTTGCACTTGCACTTTCAAAAAAAATATTATGGATGTTGCGCACAACTCGGTTCACACAGTCAAACAACAACACATACTTGCGCGCACAAGAGCACTATAAAGAATAAATAAGCTCATAATTAATACTTGGCAGCCAGTTTGGACTATTTAAGGCAGGATTGCGATCAAACAAAAAAGCAATGATCCATATGGAAAACGAACGGTTTTAGTCGTGAACTCCCGACTAGGTGATACCCTGAGATTCGTATTTCAACACCAAGTGCAGCTCTAAAGAGAGAAAAAAGTCACCTTCACAGGGTTCGAACTTGCAACTATTATTGCATTACTTGCTGCCGCCTCTACTCAACAGTCACATTAGCCAAAGCAAATAATAATAGTTTCCTCGGTAGGGTTCGAACTCGCAATAGACCGCACTACTTGTCGCCGGCCATACCCAAAAGCCACACCAATTATTAATTCTTATACAGAATAAAAAACAGAAATTAAATAGCATCACAGAAAACTATACAATCACATTTGCAATACTGTTGGTAGAGTTGGACGCATATGAATGGAATTTACGCTAGCTGCCGCAAACACGTGGGCCGATTTTGGTGTATTCGTGTATTATCAAAAAGACAATTGCATTTTAAGTGTGGTTTATACCGGATATGCTGAGTAGAGGGGAGGTAGTGATAGCAATAAAATTAAAGATACTTGATATACATATATATACTATTCAAGATGCTACATGTCAAGTTTAGTGACTCTAGCTTTTATTATTTACCAAAATTGCTAAAAAAAACAGGATTGCGATATCGATTTTCATCAATTACTTGGAAACAGGGTAAGTTACTGAATATCGTAAACAAACTTGATTTGCGTGGGCACTAGGAGGACCTACAGATTTACTTTAAAGTCTCTAGCTCTTATAGGTTCTAAGATCCTTGTGTTCATACATATAAACACACACAGACGAACAGACGGACGAACAGACGGACAAGGCTAGATCGAATCGGCTATTGGTGCTGATCAAGAATATATATTCTTTATGGGGTCTGAGATGCTTCCTTCTGCCTGTTACATAGATGTAGGTGCTCCTAGTGCCTGCGCAGATCGAGTTTGTTTCCGATAATCAATAACTTACTCCGTTTCCAAGCAATCGATAAGAATCGATATCGATAGCCTGTTTCTTGGGCAATTTTGGTAAATAATAAGAGCTAGAGTCACCAAGCTTGACATATAGCTTATTAAATAGAATATATATATGCATTTGATGTTGAAAGAATAGGGTTCAGGGTATCCCCTAGTCGGGAGCTCCCGACTAGAACCTCTTACTTGTTCAGTAATAAAAATAAGAAACTAATTTCGTCTTCTTATTCCAACACCAAATAAATTTTAAAAAAAGATTCCTTGGTAGGGCTCACTGTACAAACATTATTTGCTTTTCGGCTGTAATTGTGATTGTCATATTCTGCTGTTGGATACTGTACGCTTCCGACGATTTCGTTTTTTGTTGGTTTCTTAACCAAACATATACTATATCAGGTCGAAGATGACTCTATTTATGACTTATTTACATTAAAGAGAAAAATATTATTATATATTCTATAAAGGTATAAATAAATAATAACTTTGACTTAGTAGCATTTCTACAAGTCAGTCTCTGTCATCTGTCAATTAAGACCAGCTCACTTGAATTTACTTCATTGGTAAAATGCAAGCTAATGTAACATATCGACTTTAGAAAGGTAATAAGCTCTGTTCATCTAAATATTTTACTTTTTAAACTTAGCTGCTTAGTTTTCAGTCCCTCTTTTTTTCTTTGGATCCCAACCAAATTAAATGGAACTGACCAAAGGGACTTGTTTGATTTGACAAGGTAGTCATCTTACCCATTTACCGTTTACTTTTATATAAATAATGTGAAATGTATTTTCATTTCCTAGTTGCTTAAATTACTTTCGTCTACACAAGAAATAAAATTCTTTGCACCCCTTTTCTGGGATATATCCCACCCGCAACACTTGAGGAGCAGCTATTGTTAGTTACCAATACCCCACAAGTATATAGGCAAACTGATATTTTTCCCTTCTTTACAAAATTTGGACCAATTTAATTAATCGTATGACAACAAAGGCGGCAACAACCTTGTCATTGCCTCATTGCAATTGGAATCATATTTGAGCGCAATTTAGCGTTATGATGCTAAAGAGGCTGTCAACTTTTCTAACAATCGTTCGTTGCCCACCGCATAAGTGAGCTTCGAGTCGTCCAAGGCAAACAGCTGATATAATCAGAATACCCACTGACCATCGTTAAAATATGCAATCACAAAAACTTTAAGCCAGAAAACATTGACAAGTTCTTTAAGACGCACGCCCATTTTCGGCTTTGTTACTAACAAAAATGCCTAGCAGTCCGAAAAGGTACTTAAGCGGTTAAATGGCAACACTGTCGGAAATCTGGAAATTAAAATGAAATCATTCCATCTTTTCATTATTCTGGTCTTAAGTTTTAAGCTTAAAAAGTACACATAGCACAATGCAAAAACAAACAGTGCATTGATTTCACTTTTAAAAGCTGTAAATATGTGTCTGCGCCTGTTTAAGAATTGCATATGCATATGTTAATATAAAAACCTGAGTATAACTAACTCTTAACATTTGTTGGCAAGCACGCTATTACTTAACTTGACTTGTTGCAGTTTCTTTCAGCTGCTTATTTTATGCAAAATCACTTGGGAATAAATATTGAATGTCTTTTTATAATTACCGTGTTAATGGTCGATAGATTTAAATCAATAAAAATTATTAATTGTCGGTTAAATCTATATCTAGTATATATTAACTGTGGCAGACATTTGTTTTATCTTATCGTTGAAAAAACTATTCCAACTAATTAAAAAAAAAATGTAAGTAAGTAAAGTATCTTTGTGGTTCGAATCTTTTGACAGCTTTGATTCTTCAGGTTATTCCTATTATTACGAACTTTTTATAATGAAAGTCTCTTTAATATAAAAAAATATGAAAATGTTTATATATTCTCATTTAAACTTTATCCTTCAAAATAATTAAGTTCTAGTTATACCAGTTACACCCATTATAATGAACTTATTCTTCTGTGGATTCAATATAAAATATATACAAATTTGTTCCCAGCTTTCCATCTATGCTACTTAATTTATTTATTTATTTATTAATGGTCGAAAAAACGACTGTCTTCCTCATTATTCAAAAGATTGTACAATAGAATTATATGCTAAAAGCCTAGTTAAAGGATACAATTTTCCAAATAGCATCACCGACCGATGGAGGTGTTTTATTTGCCTGTCCGGCCAGCTGTGCCCCTTTTCACAGCTAATTTTGTCAGTGACGCTATTAGAGCCTACATCTAAGCAGAAGGTTGTAAGTAGGAAAAAAGTGATCTCAAGTGAAATTAAAATAATCTTAATTTGCTATATTAATAAAGAAAATACAATAAATAGGAAAAAAGAAAGTAAGAAAATTGTTAATAAAGTAAAGCAATGTAATTTAGATAAAGAGTGTTAAGTGGATAGGACAAAGAGAAAAGTAATGGGAAATCACCGACACGGTGGGGGAAAATTTTTCAGCCTGTCTGGCAAGCTATTCCCCTGCTCATAGCTGGGAATGGTCAGCAACTTCCTGAAGGTATCCTAAAAGCAAAGATTTTATTAGGGGTAGGGACAGTTCGGTAGAGAAAACGTGATGCAAACTATTATAATATTTACATAGCACGCGAAAAGAATTGTGCATAGCGTAATCTGTTGTGCACGTAGATAGTAATAAGGGGCGATAATTTCTGGTTGGTCTAGCCGGAACAGAGAATTGAAGACGCCCTAGCAGAAAAGGAGAATCTATGTCGCCAATAATCAACTTATGTAGAAGGACAACACCGAGAATTGTCCTACGGTTGGTTAACGACGGAAGGTTGAGAAGAAGCAGTCTGCTGGAGTAGGACGGCAACCGCTGATTAAGGTCCCAATTTAAACCTCGTAAGGCAAAAAGCAGAAATTGCTTCTGAACAGATTCAATACGATCCTGGCTGTTGTTATACTGTGGAGACCAGATGCAAGATCAGTATTCAGGGATAGGGCGAACAAGAGAGATGTACAGAAGTTTTGTTATAAAAGGATCGTTAAACTCTTGAGACCATCGTTTAATGAATCCAAGTACACCTTTTGCCTCATTAACAATGGTATCTATGTGAAGATTGAAACAGAGTTTAGAATCAAAAATAACGCATAGATCCTTAACTGTTAGTACACGTTGCAAAGGGATAAGGTAAGGTGTAGTACGATTAAAAGTCATAAACATACACTTTGAGCAATTTAGATGCAATTGATTGGCTGAACATCAAAGTTGTATAGCTTCAAATCGTCTTGTAGACGAGAATGATGTAGGGGGTTAGTGTATGATAGAAAAAGTTTGACATCGTCCGCAAACATGAGTACACGGGCAGGTGATATAACAGAGGGAAGATCATTTATAAAAAGAGTAAAGAGTAAAGGTCCAAGATGAGGAACACCAGAAGTAACGTGAACCCTTTTAGAGGTAGTCAACCTCAGTATTACTATTTGGGTCCTACCTTTTAAATAAGAATTAATCCAAAGTAAAAGGGACAGAGGGAAACCAATTCGGTCAAGTTTAAAAAGTAAAATGTCATGGTGCACTGAGTCAAACGCCTTACTGAAGTCAGTGTAAATGACATCAGTTTTCATTTTCGAAAGGAAAGCATCATTTACCAAGGAAGTAAACACAAGCAGATTGCTCGTAGTTGACCGATTCTTTACGAATCCATGCCGAACAAGGGAAACAACTGATTTGCAGAAAAGCTGCAAATTCGAAGTGATTATTTTTTCAAATAATTTAGGAATAGCGGACAGTTTTGCAATGCCCCTGTAATTTTGTATATCAGGCTTCCCACCTTTCTTGTGAAGAGGAATGATATAAGATTCTTTCCAAAGAGATGGAAAGACAGAAGTTTCAAGGGATAGATTAAAAAGCTTTAGCAATGGATAAAAAAGGAAAGAACTACACTCCTTGAGTAGACAACTAGAAATATTGTCCGGCCCAGGAGAGTAAGAAGATTTTAGAGAGTTTATAGCTAATAGGAGAGAGGAGTGTGAAATAATTAGCAAAGAGGTTAGCAGAATCAGTGTCATTGCTAGCTTTATCCAACCCAAAGAAAAAAAGAAGATTGTAAACTTGAAGATTTACGCTTCAAGTTTACAAAATTATAAAACTGTCTCGGATTTCGGGCGAATTGCCTTTTACAACGAATTAGATAATTCTCATAGCATTGAGAATTAAGAAGAAAGAAGTTCGACTTGGCTATGGAATATTTAGCCAAGTCTGTACACGAACCAGACTTTTTAAACTTTTTAAAATATTTGGATTTTACATTTTTTAGATGTGATAATCTGGGAGTAAGCCAGGGTGGTTTTGAAAAAGTAGTCGAAGGAATTGACTTAGGAATACACACATTTAAGAGGAAGTTTAGGGTGATATAAAAAAAATTAATGGCTGTATTCATATCAACTGAGTCATATAAGAAAGACCAGTCGGTTGAATAAATAAGCTCATTCAGCAAAGAATAATTTCCTTTGCGAAAGCAATAGCGGGGCTTATTGGCTGATGAGCACGAAATGAAAGGATTATAATTTAGCATTGTAATCTCTAAAGTTGGATGATAGACATCCTCAGGAAGAGATAAAGGAGGGGACCTAGACACATTAGAAATAAGTTAGTCGTTAACAAATAAAAGGCCAAGTGTTCTATTCATATGATTAGAAATTGAATTGATTTGAAACAACGAAAGATCAAGCATGCAGTCTATAAAATCGTGCTGTGCTGAGGGCACTAGAAAATTGTCAGCAGTGAATAATGACCAAGAGATGTTCGGCAAATTAAAATCACCCAACACCATTAATAGGTCATTATCCCGCACGTGTGAAGAAACTTCTTTAATACAAGTAATATGATTCATATAAACTTGAATATCAGAAGAAGGTGGGATACATTAAAGTTAAACTAAAAGTCTTTAAAATGTTATGTCGGGGACTAAAGATTGTTTCATATACTATAGAAATGTACAAAAAAAAAGTATAATAATTATAGTTGAAATTAAAAATTTGTTTGAGTCTGATAAGATGGTAACCAAAAAGTTTGGTACAACTGTTATTAGATTATTCCAAGCCTTCGGATGGTATTTCCTACAAGTTCATTTTAAAGTTAACATAAATGCTGTTCCATCTTCTCATATTTAGAACTCTCTCATAAAACTCACTACCTTGGAGAATGTACGCATGATGTTCCGAATTGTTTCGAATCCTTAATCTGCTTTTCACCCGCTTTTTACATGCTCTTAACAGATGAAGGCTGATTGTCGTCTCAAATAATTAAATTACACTTAAAATGCCTTTAACAAAATGGAGTGTGAAATACAAATTGCTCCTTTTTGAGTTGCTCCAGTATCTCCCACACCTAACATCGCGTATTTGCTGATTTAGTTGCGTTAAATAAAATGTGCTGTTCGGCAGAAAATTGGTTTTTTGGTAAAGCAATAACTTGAATTTGCTAACGGAAAGTAGTTTCATCCTTTGCGGTGAACGAATGTAATTGTATGAAATTGAAATTAATGATAAGCTTCAGCAACAACAACGTCAAAGATAGTTTATAAATAGTATATCTGTCTATAAATTCGCGATAATTTCGATCTCCTAGTCAAGTGAAAGAAGCCGAATCTGCCTGCAAATATCGCCGACAACAATAAATTTACTTACATTGAATATCCAATTTCCAACCATCTTCTAGAGGATCAGAATTAATAGCATGATTGTATGCCTTACATGATAAAAACGTTCCAGCATCGGCTTTGCTTAAGTTTATTGAGAGTGTGCTGGTAGTTTGATTTCCATCACTCGAAGTCTGAAATTAGTAATGACAACAATAATTATACTGTGTGATTAAAATAATAATTTGTGTGTAACATTGACTTTGTGTGTAATTTTGACATTCTGATAAATTCATTCTTGCTGCAAAGACGGGAACTTCCGACTAGGTGGAGCTTACGCTTCAGCAGCTTGCGCTTCAGCATTAATAACAAGAAAGAGACGCTAGTGGGAAGTTTCCGACTGAGGGAAACCCTGAGCCCTCTTCTACCAACACCAAATACAGCTTGCGTTACGTACGCGTTTAATGTAATAAAGTAATAAAGATAAATAAAAACAAGAGGTCTAGTCGGGAGCTCCCGACTAGGGAATACCCTGAACCCTCTTATTCCAACATCAAATAAATTAAAAAAAAAAAAGTTCACTTGACAGGGTTCGAACTCGCAACTGACAGCAGTACTTGCTGTCGACTCTACTCAACAGCCACACCAAGAAAAACCAAAAAATTCTTTCCCCGGTGGGGCTCACACTCGCGACAGACTGCACCACTTGCTATGCCTCTACTCAGAAGCCACACCAGTAATTAAGAACTTATGATAAAAAAGGAATAAAAAAGGAAAAAGTCGCAATTACCATGCTGTTAGCATGCGAAGCAGACGCGCATGAATGTGTGTGTGTACATGTATACAGAAATTCTTAAAGCTGCTGCCCATTCAATTGCGCAGTTGCATATAACTTTGGTTTTTTCTTAACCGATCTTTATGAAATTTTCTACAGTATATCTTATTGTACCATAGAATATTTGTGTATTTTGAAAAGGTCAATTGCGTTTAAATTATGACTTAAATTGGTTGGCAATAAAAGTTGGGTTATTAACATGATTTATAGTTGTTGAGCGGTAGCGGGGAGGTGGCAATAGGTACAAAATGAAAAATACTTGATATATATTTAATATTTTAGAAGCAACATATCATGTTTGGTGGCTCTAGCTCTTATTATTTACCCAATTTGCTCAAGAAGCAAGATTTCCAGTTCAGTTTTTACCGATTGCTTGGAAACGGAGTAGGTTATCGATTATCGGAAACAAACTCGATCTGCTAGGAGCATTTACATCTAAAATTTCAAGTCTCTAGTTCTTATAGGTTTTGAGATCCTTGCATTCATACATACGGACGGACGGATGGACGGACGGACGGACGGACGGGCGGATGGACAGACAGACGGACATGGCTAGATCGACCCGGCTATTGATGCTGATCAAGAATATATACTTTATGGGGTCGCAGATGCTTCCTTCTGCCTGTTACATACATTTAGATTTCGCACAAATACAATATACCCTTATACCCATTTTTAATGGGTTCAGGATATAAAAATTGGCAAGAGTCATTGTATAGGAAAATGGGGGTAAACAATTAAAGGCAGATGATGACACTGGCAATGTAGTTAATGTGGTAGAATTTGTAGACACCACTCCCTATGTGCAGTTAACAAGCTCCCGTCAACATCCTTCTGTAGATTTATCTTCTCCATAAAAAATCTCTGAAAAATCGTTATGAGTCGAGCCAACAACTTAGACAAGTTCTAAGCCGCTGCTTCAATTGCAAAAATCAATAATTAATAAACACCCAATATTAGGCAGAACATTAGATTTTGTAGCATTCCAAAATAAACAAAACAATAAGAACAATCAATTTGAGGACCCACTGACATCATTATTGTGTTTTGTACAGATAAATTAAAAATGTCTACAAATGGAATGGACGCAAATCGTTACCATTCTTAGGGAAAAACGTGAGAAGTTTAATTGCCTCTGTCCACTAAACACTTTTCTCACACATTGCTGAAAATGTCACATTTTTGCAAAATGTGTGAATTGCGCCCTGTGCGTTTCCCCATAAGAAAGCACATTTCACACATTTTTCATAAAAGGCAAATTTTTGAAAAATGTGTAAATTCGGCCCGGATATTTCGGGTTTTGTGCAATGATTAATCGAGATTTTTATCAATGTTTTGAAATATAGTAAAGTATCATAACCATAAACAGCTGATATATCAACGAAGGCAACCGGCAACTTAAGACAAGAAATTTAATAATAACATAATCCTACAGTTGTTAGAAATTAAACATGGCGAAAAGAGTACCTAAAATGGAGCCCTTACTTCGAGAGCGCAATTTTTGAGTTTTGGAATAAAAACTTTACGGTGCTTATGTAAATTAAAGAAACTCGGTCGGCTGTTTATTTAAAAAAGCGATAATTTTGCCACTCACATATTTACGTAAACTCCTAAGCCTACAGCAAAAGAGCAAAGCTGCCAACACGTAATCACAAGAAGTTGTACAACTGGCAAAAGCTCTAATATGTGATTGTATTAATGATTGGCTAAATTCAGATTTAGCCACACAATATACGACAGTCCACGCTGTAAAGGCCATGACCAAGAACTGCGCTATAGATAAGGTAAAACTTATCATGCAGCCAGGCACATTCCATAATATGAATCATGTCATATCCAAATTTGTCGATAATTGCACAGAACAGCCACCAGACAATCTAATTCTGTCCTTAATACCAAAATTACTCTCCTCGTAGTGGAAACATACAACAGAGGCGACTACAATAATAACAATACTGGAGCAGGTCAAAATAGCGGTAATTATAGAGGCCGTGGCAACTCAAATCAAGGCCACAACAATAACAAAAACAATATAAGGGTAGCCCAAAGTAACTCGGAAACCGGGATGCATATTCTTTATCTCAGCAAAAATACAGGCAGCAAGCCCACCTTTTTAATCACTACAGGTGCAGATATTTCCATTTTAAAATCAAGTTCAGATACTTATAATAACATAGACCAATACCGCAGCACACAAATAACAGGACTTGGTAAAGGTACCATAAATTCTATTGGACTTGCTTATGTCGAAATTAGGTCAGACAACTACATTATACGTCATAATTTTCATAGCGTGGATGATAAATTTCCTATATTATGGGATGGTGGTATCGACATGGATTGCCTCACGAAATCCAAATGTCTGTTAGAACAAATATTAAAGCGTACATCCATATACCAATCACGCATATATGCGAAACCAATTCCACTCTATTACCAGCCCGATATGAAGTATTTGGACGAATTAAAAGAAAGTCAATTGACCAACAAGTTATCATACCAAATCAAGAAATAAAATGGTATATTTATTGGAGCGTGTATTACAGATTCAACAACCACTTACGTTCGACTATTAAACACCTAATATACCGATGAAATAGTAGACTTTGAAAATAATTCCTATCAACCTATTCAGCTATGAGCAGGGGCATAGCTAGCCGGACAGGCTGAAAAATTTTCCCCCACCGTGTCGGTGATTTCCCATTACTTTTCTCTTTGTCCTATTCACTTAACACTCTTTATCTAACTTACATTGCTTTACTTTATTAACAATTTTCTTACTTTCTTCTTTCCTATTTATTGTATTTTCTTTATTAATATAGCAAATTAAGATTATTTTTAATTTCACTTGAGATCACTTTTTTCCTACTTACAACCTTCTGCTTAGATGTAGGCTCTAATAGCGTCACTGACAAAATTAGCTGTGAAAAGGGGCACAGCTGGCCGGAATGGCAAATAAAACACCTCCATCGGTCGGTGATGCTATTTAGAAAATTGTATCCTTTAACTAGGCTTTTAGCATATAATTCTATTGTACAATCTTTAGAATAATGAGGAAGACACTCGTTCTGTCGACCATTAATAAATAAATAAACAAATAAATAAATAAATCAGTAGATACAAGATTCTACACCCACCTACTGTGGAAATTTGCTAAGCTATTAAATCAACTTTGCACTGAATACAGTGACATTTTCGGACTGGAAATAATCTCTACAAATAACTTTAAAAAAAGTTGAGATTAAAAGACAAGGAGCCTGTATACATAAAAAATTATAGAATTGAACATACAGATAAAGAAGAAATTAAATCTCAAGTAGATAAATTAATCCGCGAAAAATTCGTTGAACCATCTGTATAACAGCCCACTCTTACTGATACCTAATTGGTTGTTCCGAAAAACACATGATTAAAAACCTAACAAATGTGTTTGAGGTTTGTCGGAAATACAACCTTAAGCTACATCCAGAGAAATGCTCATTTTTCATGCACGAAGTAACTTTTCTGGGTGACAAGTGCACTTACATGGGTATCCTACAAGATGACAAAAAATACGATGTCGTTGATAAATATCCAGTACCAACGGACGCAGATAGCGCTAGAAGGTTTGTTGCATTTTGCAATTATTATAGACGTTTCATTAAAAACTTCTCGTATTATTCTCCCCACATAGCATGTTTATGCAAAAAGAATGTAAAATTTGAATGGTCAGCTTTTTAATATCTAAAATCAGAAATAATTAGACCATCCTTGCTACAATACCCCGATTACAGCAAAGAACTTGCATTACTACCAACGCAAGTAAACAAGCGTGCGCTGCAGTTCTTACACAAGAACACAATGGTACACATCTACCAGTAGCATACGCCTCAAGAACCTTCACAAAAGGTGAGAGCGCAAAATCGATAACAGAGCACGGGTTAGCAGCAATCCACTGGCAAATTAAACATTAAGCATAGTAAAAACAGATCATAGAACGTTAACTTATTTAGTCTCAATGGTAAGCCCAAGCTCAAAACTAACACGAATGAGATTATAACTAGAGGAATATGAAGTATTTTGATATTATATGATATTTAATCATGTAGCGGATGCGTTATCAAGAATAACCATGCAAGAACTCAAAGTCTTACCAGTTAATGTCCTGAAAGTCACTACCAGGCACCAAAGTAAACAGAAAAACTCCTGCGCAGGAAAAGATCAAGTAGATTTGCCTAAGCACGTACGTAGGTGCTTCTAGTGCCCGCGAAGATCGAGTTTGTTTCCGATAATCGATAACTTACTCCGTTCCAAAGCAATCGATAAAAATCGATATGGATATCCTGTTTTTTGGCCAATTTCGGTAAATAATAAAAGGAAGAGTCACCAAACTTGACATAAGGCTTCCTTATCGATTGCTTGGAAACGGAGTAAGTTATCGATTATCGGAAATAAACTCGATCTGCGCGGGAACTGGGAGCATATACATCTAAAATTTCAAGTCTCTAGCTCTTATACGTACTGAGATCCTTGCGTTCATACATACGGACGGACGGAGAGACAGACGGACATGGCTAGATCGGTTAGATCGGCCCATTTTCAATGGGTTCAGGGTATAAAAAGTAACTAAAATAGCATTACAGAAAAAAGTCGCAATTACCATGCTGTTAGAATGCGAAGCAGACGCGCATGAATGTGTATGTGTACAGTTGCGCAGTTGCACATAACTTTGGTTTCTTCTTAACCGATCTTTATTAAATTTTCTACAGTAGATATTATTGTACCATAGAATATTTGTGTATACTGAAAAATTCAATTACATTCAAATTGTGGCTTAAATTGGTTGCCAATACAAGTTCGGTTATTAACTTGATTTATAGCTCTTTGGTGAGAGCGAGGAGGTGGCCAAAGATATAAAATGAAAGATACTTGACATATATAAAATATTGTAGAAGCAACATATCATGTTTGATGACTTCTTTTAATTATAATAATGCCTTGCCTATGTATAATATGATAATTTCTTATAATTTACCCAATTTGCTCAAAAAACAGGATGTCGATATCGATTTTTATCGATTGCTTGCAAACGGAGTAAGTTATCAATTATCAGAAACAAACCCGATCTGCGCAGGCACTAAGAGCACCTACGTCTAATATTTCAAGTCTATAGCTCTTAAAGGCTCTGAGATCCTTGCGTTTATACATACGGACGGATGGACACGGCCAGATCGACTCGGCTATTGATGCTGATCAAGAATATATATACTTTATGGGGTCGGAGATGCTTCCTTCTGCCTGTTACACACATTTGCATTTTGCACAAATACAATAAAGTCTATTAACACAGTTTTAATTGGTTGAGGGTATAAAAAGAATAATAATAATAAAAATAATTATAAAGCCTAAGAAAATCTTCCGATCAAATGTGATATAATTGGCCACTTGTCGTTTGCCCATTATCGATGCCCTATATACATAAAGTATATCGTTGCACGCGCAACATATTTGTACATACTCATTTATGTCCATAAGTACGCTCCACTTCTGAATACAAGCTGTCCCTAAACACAATTCAGTTAAGCAAGAAAATTAAGCTTCTAAACTGGGAATAAATCAATCCTAAGCCGACCGCTCATAAGGAGGGACAGCTACCATCACGTCTACATAACTAGCGAATGATTAATGCAATAAAATTATTCAAGTGCAAACTCATTTACATGCGGTCGCACCACAACATACCATACATGAGGTACTATAGCTAAAAGTAAATACCATATAACGAGAAAGAAAGGCTTTCTTCGGCACGACGAAGATCTAATAACCTTGTAAACCCAACCTTTTCATAATGCTTATAGTGCTTTGTAAGTTTCTAAGAAACACAGAGAAAATAGTATATGGCGAGTTTAATCAAGATATCTTGATATACAAAAAAAGTTTTTAATCAAAAAACCGACCGATCGTTTTTATGGCAGATATATGATATAGTAGTCCGATGTAAATAAGATTTTGCAAAAATGAAGCGAGCATAGTGAAATCTTTAAATGCCGTGCTTAATCAAAATATCTAGAAGATATCTTGATCAACAAAATTTGTTTTCATACAACTTAATCTTCGACCGATCGTTCCTATGGCAGCTATAAGATATACTGTTCTGATGTTAATAGGATTTTGCATTTTTATGAGGAGTATAGTAAACGTAATAAATGCCGAGTTTGGTCAAGATATCTTGATAAAGAAAAATGTTTTTCATACAACAACTTAATTTTCGACCGATCGTTCCTATGGCAGCTACAAGATATAGTGATCTGATCTATATAGGATTTTGCATATATATGAGAGGCAAAGTAAATCTAATAAATGCCGAGTTTGGTCAAGATATCTTGATAAACAAATTGTCATATATTTCATATAACTTAATTTCGATCGATCGTTTCTATGGCAGCTATATGATATAATGGTCCGATATGTGCTGCGTGCAACAGAAAAATGTACTTCTGCAAAGATTCATAAAGATAGCTTTAAAACTGAGAGACTAGTTCGCATAGAAACAGACAGACGGTCATGGCTATATCGACTCGGCTGTTGATGCTGATCAAGAATGTATATACTTTATGGGGTCGGAGATGTCTCCTTCTATCTTTACAAGTGAGCGCAATTTTCTGTGTCTTTCTGATAGTTTAATCGTTTTTTGGTGGGTGTGTTAATAATAATATGTAGCATTTCCAATATGTGTGGTTTGTTGTAGTGTTGTTCTTATTGTAAGATTGTTGTTTTATCAAATTTTCGTGTCTGATTGCCTTATATACAGCGGGTGAATAGTGCTGTTTTCTGTATATTATTTTGATGTCTTAATTTGAAGTCTGACTTATGTTGTACTTGTACTTGTACTTTTTTTTAATTTCTATTTTGTTGGACCTAAGTATGTTAACACTATTGCACTTATTGTTGTTTCCCCGCCAAATTAAACATACATACATGCTTTAATACAGCATGCACCTAAGCACAGCTCTTGCAATCATAAACATTCCCATAGACAAACGGAAATAATTTAAACATAAGCGCAAGTCAGTAATACCATCAAATATAATATGATAGGCCATTTGAGGACTAACTTCTTACGCCGTCTTACGGTATAAGCGCTGACCACTCATCCCATAGGCAAATGCGCGGAAGCGCTATGTACGGGAAGTTCACAGCTGCACGCGCACTAATTCTCTAATGAAACCATTTAACATAATTATGCAAAGTTTGAATTATAAACTGCCAAAAGCTATTTGAACTAAGTACAAATAAATATATAAACTGACGCCATAACGTCGTGTACTCTACATGGCGACCCGAGTAAAATGATGAACAAGCGGCCTGAAAAATCGCAATAATTAGATTGACTTAGAGCTAGAATTTTTTAGGAATTGGTCAAGAGATGATCAGCCCTGATGCAACCAAACTAAATAATAATATAAACAAATAAGAGGCCCTAGTCGGGAGTTCTCGACTAGGGGATACCCTGAACCCTCTTCTATCAATACCAAACGCTCGTTTGCTTAGCAGCAATAAAAATAAATTAAAGTATAATATAGTTTCCTCGGTAGGGTTCGAACTCGTAACAACCCAAACCATTTGCAACTGCCTCTACAAAGCAGCCACACCAAACATAGACTCCTAATGAGAAAAAAAAAGATTAAATAGCAGCACAATATAATTGAAATGCCAATGCTGTTGATAGAACTCAAAGAAGATGCGCATGAATATATGTGTGCGCTTGCTGCCAGTGGCCAGACAAAACAAGCTTTCTTTTATAGCTTCTTTGTTTTTAACCAATGTTGATGAAATTTTCAACAGTAGTTCTTATTTCTTATACAAGTTGATTTACAATCTTCATTTCTAGCTATGTGCGGATATCGGGGAGGTGGCGATAAAATGAAAGATACATTATATATACACTGTTTCTAGCTATAAAAACCTAAGGGATTTTCTCAAAAAGCAGGATTTCGATATCTATTTGTATCAATTACTTCGAAACGGGGTAAGCTATCAGCTTTCGGAAACAAATTTGTAATGCGCGGGCACTAGGAGAGCCTGTGTTCAAAATTTTAAAATTGCTATCATTTGAACAGACGATTGAACGGTCAGACAGTTTTAACCTCCACGTCAAAGAGTGTAAACATGTAAAATTATGTTTGTCTTAAAATGGTTTAATTCGATTTACTTTAATCTTTAGAAATATAGGTATATGGTGTTTACTTTATATATATTTCTACAAAAGGAGTATGACCAAGCCTAGCGCATGGCACGTATAAAATTAATTATTCAAGACCTGGTCGGACGCTAAACAAACACAAACCACTTGCAAATCTTTTCCGCCAATTTACCACTGTTGCGGGTAGAAATTCCCAAATCGCTAAAACAGGTAATCCTAAAGTTCCTATTCAGAGCTTTGAAAGCAAGTTTAAAGCAGCGTGAAAACTTTGATTTTAACAAAACTGTGAAACACGTCTTAAACGATTTTTATACCCTGAACCCATTGAAAATGGGTATAAGGGTATATTGTAGTTTTGCAAAATAAAATGTATGTAACAGGCAGAAGGAAGCATCTCCGACCCCATAAAGTATATATATTCTTGACCAGCATCAATAGCCGAGTCGATCTAGCCATGCCCGTCTATCTCTCAGAGTCTATAAGAGCTAGAGACTCGAAATTGATTGAGGTTGTTTCCGATAATCGACACCTTACTCTGTTTTTAAGCAATCGATAAAAATCGATATATATCCTGGATTTTGAGCAAATTGGGTAAATATTAAGAGCTAAAGTCACCAAACATAATATATTGCTTCTAGAATATTATATATATGATAAGTATCTTTAATTTTTATCTTTTGCCACCTCCCCGCTACCACCACAGAGCTATAAATCAAGTTAATAACCCAACTTGTATTGGCAACCAATTTAAGCCACAATATAAATGCAATTGAATTTTTTAGAATACACAAATATTCTATGGGTACAATTAGATATACTGTAGAAAATTTCATAAAGATCGATTAAAAAAAAACCAAAGCTATATGTTACAACGCAATTGGATGGGGCAGCTAGCTAATGTAAGGATTTCTGTATACATGTACACACACACATTCATGCGCGTCTGCTTCGCATTCTAACAGCATGATAATTGCGATTTTTTTCTGTATTGTTCTTTTAGTTCCATTTTTATCATAAGTCCTTAATTATTGATGTGGCTGCTGAGAAGAGGCATAGCAAGTGGTGCGGTCTGTCGCGAGTTCGAGACCTACCCAGGAAAGTATTTTTTTGCTGATGTGGCTGTTAAGTAGTGTCGATAGCAAGTAATTCGGTCAGTTCTTTTATAATGGTCTATATAAAAAATCATTTGAGACGCATTTCACACTTTTCGCAGAATCCATGATTCCTCGATAGAAAAGCGATTAAAAGATTTTTTGGGGTCAGTTCTAAGAAAGATTCTTCCTTGCCATTTAAACTCATTTGTTCAAATTATTTTAAGGGGCGTTTCACACTTTTTGTGAAACACGTTCCGCTTTGGTAGAATTGGTGTTCAAAGATTTTGACTTTTCGTGTTCAATTTGATTTCCAAAGATCTATACGAAAAATCATTTGAAATGTGCTACACACGTTTCGCAGAATCCAAGCTTTCTTCGTGGAAAATCCGATTCTTAAACTTTATTGGAGAAGTTACAAGTTTTGTCCAAATGTCACCCGCAACAAACTCATTTTTAATGATATTTGAGAGAATTCATTTAATACGGGCCACGGACGAGGTTGGGCAATACCCACCTGCTTTATATATAATCTATTGATTATTTGGCACTTTTCGAGCTAGTATATAAATATTTAAATTCTTAAAATTTTTTTTTTTAATTTACAAGACAATAAAATAAATAAATATAGTATTTCGGTTTCTCTAGATAAAGAAGTTACAGCCTAGTGATACTTATCTGTGTCTAGGCTGTAACTAATTTAAAAATAACGAATAAATATGACTTACTGTTTCGGTGGTTTTTTCCAATCTAACACCATTTTGCCACCATGTTATAACAGCAGGAGGCCTGGATCCAGCACTTTGGCATAAAAGATCATATCTGCGTCCAGCTGACAACGGTTGATATGCGCCAAGCAATCTTATATTCAATGGGGCAACTGAAATATATTTAATACCAACAAAAACACGTCAACTCTACTTTTATTTAGATTTTTTTCTGCCACCTTATATAGCAATATATCCCTAGTCAGGAGCTCCCGACTAGTGGATACCCTCTTCTCCCAACACCAAATGCAGCTCGAGCTAAGCGCTCGCTTGTTATGAAGTAATATAAATAAATTTAAAAACAGAATAGTTGCCTCATTAGGGTTCGAGGTCGCAGCAGAACGCACTGTTTGCTGCTACCTCTTCTCAACAGCCATACAAATAATTGATTCTTAATCAGAAAAAAAAGAATTAAAATAGCAGGACAGAATACAATACAATCGCAATTGCAATGCTGTTGATAAAACTAAAGAAGTCTCGCATGAATGTATGTGTATATACAGAAATTTTTGCAGTTTGCGCCAGCTGACGAACAGGAGACTAGCCAAAACACATTTTCTTAAATAACGTTTGTGTTTCCTAACCGATCTTGATCAAATTTTTAGCAGTACATCTTAATGTACTACAAAATATTGACGTATTATAAAAATGACAATTGCATTTAAATTGTGGCTTATATTGTTGGGCAGTATAAATTGGTTTATTTATTTGATGTACATCTATGAGGTAGTACCGTGGAGGTTTGATAGCTGTTAAATGTATTATACTTACTTGATATACGTATACTATTCTAGAAGCTACATTTCAAGTTTGGTGACTCTAGCTCTTATTATCTAGCAAATTTGTTCAAAAGAAGTACGACATCGATTTGTATCGAAATCGGAAACAAACTCGTTCTTCGCGGGCACTAAAAGGACCTACAGCTAAATTTCGAGTCTCTCGCTTTTATAGGTTCAGAGATCCAGGTAATTTTTTGAATTACATTATAAAAATCGAAATCAGTGCTCAGTGCAGCCAGCACCACATGCCTATTTAGGGTTTTTTATTTTGCATGACCGGGCGGGTATAGAGAAAAGCTCTTTAACAGCTTATAGCCTCTGTCCACTGGCTTAAGAAATGTCACATTTTCAAATGTCACATATTGGTGTTCCACCGGTTGGCAGTAACATGTGAGTGGCGACAGTTTCGCTTCTCTAAATAAGCAGCTGATCGAGTTTCTTAAATTTACATAAGCGCCGTAAAGTTTTTCTTCCAAAACTCAAAAATTGCGCTCTCGAAGTAAGGGCTCCATTTTAGGTACTCTTTTCGACATTTCGCCATGTTTAATTTCTAAAAACTGTAGGATTATGTTATTATTAAATTTCTTGTTTTAAGTTTCCGCTTGCCTTCGTTGATATATCAGCTGTTTATGGTTATGATACTTTAACATATTTCACATGTGCCTTTTTGAAAGATGTGTGAAATCTATTTTCTTATGGGGAAACGCACAGGGCGCATTTCACACATTTTGCTAAAATATGACATTTTCAGAAATGTGTGAAAAATGTGTTCAGTGGACAAAGGCTATCAGTTCTTCTTCAACTTCTGAATTACAAGTTCATTTTATATTTGGGCTAATATATTCCTGTCCCGTTCTCTATTTAAACTTTATTTAGTAACGACTGTTTCAGGAAGAGGACAACAATACATCCGCTTGCCCTGCGCTAGGCCGGACCCCTTTTTAGACAGAATGTGCTCTGTAAAGCTTACTTGTGTTCGTTACATAACAAATGGCTCCCAATGTAGGCACGAATAGTCATATTTGCCTATTCATTTATAGCCCTAAGAATAATGATAGAACTGGGTAAAACAGAAAAGCTGTATATAAGCGAATTTCACGGTTTTATGTATGCTGTCGCGAGAAGCTCTTAATCTTACCTTTCAAACCATCGTCTATCCATTATAATTTTGATAAGCCTCTGATCATATAATCTATGGCCCTAGGAATTCCTGGATTTCAGATGTAGGTTGGATTGTATGCAAACGTTGTCTGTGAATACTCTCGTTGAACGCTCAACGCAGTCATCAGTATAGTACTGCTAAGACATCGGTGCTATACCAGATAATGACTTTAAAAGTCTTACTACATCGGCTTATGAAAATCGAGACTGTGCATGCACACCCCAATTAAATATTGATTCCTTATGTAATTTCAATTTAGAAATTTGTGAATTACAGTATCTTTCAAACATGCTTTGTGTGTTATGCTAAAAGGATAAAACCCCTATTAATAATAATTGTTGCAACTGCCATATTAATGACCGATTGATTTCCGTTATAATTATTGAAAATGCTTATCAACTGGGTGTTAGACGTAGCGTTGAAGACTGAGTCGAGACCATAGATACGGTGCGATCTATTTGCAATGACACGAGGGTTGAAACGGAGTTCACGAAAACAACATGCAAGCACAAATTTCATAGGTGATGTTTAACTTGGACTGATAATAACGAAACCTGTCGAAATAAGAGAGAATATTCTTGAAATACACCAAATGTATTAAATGTTCGTTGGAACCAAAATACTCAACAAATGGTCGCTTCAGAGGCTCCTCCGATTCTATTGGTTTGTCAGAAGAAAAAATGTATCCGAATTTTTCAAAATCCCTAAAAAGTTTCAAATCTTCAATCAATGAGACTGTGACAGATAATATTAGCGCGAGTTTAGGAAATTTGAGTTTATTCTGTCGAGAAGTCCGAGATCCTCAACTTGAATGGGAAAATGATATACCCAATATGCATCCGCACTCAAATAATGTGCGCGATAGTTTTCCGAGAAAAAGAAACTCTGTTGATAAAGCCAATGTAAGTGACTTCACAGTCAATCGATCCGATAGAATCTTAAGTGTGATTTCGAACTGCTACCTAAAATCTGGCGGCTCAGTGAAGGATATAAATATTGTAGATTTTATTTATAGGGTGAACAGTTTAACTTCGCAGTATATCAATGCGCAAATCTTTTATTTCGGGTTCTGCTTTAGGCTTCTATTGGCAAGTCAATCGGGGCTCAGTGAATATGGTGCACCCTATGTAATCGTTTTAAGGAAAGATATCAAGACCAGCGCACTCATCGCGTTATCAAGAATGCTTTGCGACATTGTAAGCAAGTTTGCAATGCATCCTTTCACAATTTTTTTAGCCGCAATGCTAAACATAGCTGATACATTAAGAGAGCCTATGTCTGAGAGCGATATGGTAATAGAAAAATATCACATAAAGTCTGTATATACTCCAACCCCATCAATTCTATAAAGCGAATGTCAAACCAAAATGCTGGAATTGCAGCGAGCTAGGTAATAAATATGATGATTGCCCAATGGCTCGTCGGGGGTAATTTTATAGGTGTGGTGCTCGGAAAACTCGGCAGCGGATGTCCGTCGGCCTCGAGAGGGGATGTCCATCATTAATCTCGGAATCAAAATTAAATAACCCCATTATATCTAATATTCAACTATATATGCTCTCCCTTTTCAGACTATGCTAGCTTTAGCTTATTTGAATTTAATAAGGAATACTCATAAAACTACAACCGTGACCGTGACAGGACAATGGAAAGAAACCCGCAAGCCGATGCTTAAAAAAATGAACATAAGCCAAGCAGAAAGGCGCAGCCACAGTACAAATTAACATGTAAGCCACTGATAAGCTCTTACATGCGCTGCGTGTGGATGTAAATAACAATAGCAGAATCAAAAGGACACTGGAATGAAACTGAGAAATATGAGTTAGTTGGGAGTTGTTCAATTTGGAGTGTACAATTTTTTGAAATGAGTTTCGAGGAAAGCAGTTTAGGGACCCAAAATCGGCCAACGGCAGTAAGCAAGGGCACTGCCGAAGCCGTGGCATACAGCGTCGAATCAAAAGCCGCCAGGCTAAATTAAAAGCACTGTCGCGCGACAAACCCAAGTCCCCCAATTGGAACGCAAACGTGGCAATTATCTCTGATATTGAGCTCAGACACTCATTCAATTCCCAAAGTGTGCGCAAGACTAATATATTCTCAAATCCAAAAGCAGACACCCAGAGCCATGAAAACAAACAAAAAATATTTATTTAAACTGATAGAAATATTGTAAGGGCGGAGCGCTTCTGGTGCTTGCTTGTTTGCGCTACATTTTTAGTTTCTGTGCCAAAAAAGAAAATAACAACATGTAAGGTAATTTTCGTCATCAATTTAAATTTACTTAAGTTAACTTCAAATAGAAAGTTATGTATATATAAAACAAGGAAGAAACAATTAGAATGCGTTTTAAGTACAGTAAAAACACAAATAACAAAAGTTAAGAGGGCGAGGTGAAATTTGTGGAACTGCACGTCTGACAGCTTCTGTTAATTCTACTGCCAGGTGGTCAACGTAGCTCTCCAGTTCGCATGCCGTGTTTATTGCGTCATTGAGCTCTAAGGTGTCCTCGAGGCAGGTCCGGTAGACGTCCAAGTTTGAGCACGGCGGGAGCACTCTATAATGGCTTTTATCTTCGATTTCAATGGCAGAGAATAGTTTCCCCACCAGCGATGTTGGGGGTTCCAGTTACCCCTACCAGGAATTTTGGGCCGAGCTGGTCGAAAAGCGTTTGAAAGTGTGCATTAGTCACTCTCAAAGCGGGAGGGCAGTATACAGAAGGGAGATTGAAGTCGCCTTTGCCGGATCCGAATCCGATAACAGCGGCTTGCATATGACAGTGGCAGGACGACTCAAGTGGATGGTGGGACAAGGACGATCCGATCAGCATTGCTCCTGGATGGTTGAAGTAGGGTCTTTACGAGAGATGTAATTTTATCAAATCTCGCGAACTGTTGCTCCAACCTGATTACGAGGACTGAGTTGGGATTGCTGTCAGCTACTGGATGGAATTGACTGGGAATGCTGTCTGTGTTTCTTCTGCGAGACGATGGGCAAGCTCTGTGCTCGGCTGGCCTTGTGCTGCCTTGTGCTGATTTTTTTTTGCTGAAAGGAGTATTGCAGGTACGTCTTGCAGCCCCTGAAGTTTGCTGCGTGTGATTCGCCACAATTTTAGCAACTCATCCTTGCCAAGTGTATTGAGTGTCTCGGTATGACTATGCTACGCAGGGTGTATATGCGGGAAACGTGATTATTTATCAATAGAAGCAACAACAAGTTAGCTAGTAAACCACAGCAGTGCGCATGAAACCCCTTTTTTTCTCATCGTCTGTTTTGATCGCTGAAAAGTTAAAACAGATTTTGAAGAAATAAAAAACTCAGTGCAAACAAAGGCGAAGGCGACTCTTATAACTTAATGCCATTATATGGAAGTGGAAGAAATCGCAATTTCCGTGACGCTTGCTCGGTTGGCTCATGCTGATAGCAGATTGCAGGCTTTGACCTTTAATTCCAATGTGCGCACCAGAAGCGGATTGCAGACGGAGCTAAAGGCATTCACATTCAACAAAAGAAAGAATGCCCTACACGGATAAACAGATACATCGGACATAATACGTCAGAGGCTTTCAACAATGAGATGTCATTCTTGTGGAAAATTGGGCCACAAGATGGCCGAATGCAGAGCTAATCAGCAACAAAATCCTTCTGCTCATGGTATAGAACGTAACGGCAGGATCACAAACAGGCAATATCAAGGATCATCTAATGTAACCTACTTAATATGTGGAGAGCTTGGACATATTTCAACACGTTGCGCGAATCCCAAAATGAACAATGGCAAGGTTTCGCATCAGATGAAAAGAGTAGAGCTCTGCAATGTAATGGAACCTAAAGGAAAGATGGCACATCACAACTTCTTTCGACTCTGGAGCGAAATGTTCATTACTAAAAGAATAGATGTCATAAATTAGTTGGTAAAAGAATTAATATTGTAGTGATGATTATTGGCAATTAAAAGCGTTTGTAGTACATTGTAAATACGCAATAACGTTTAATAAACATTTTTTGTATCGAAATATTTTTTCATGTTTAAGACAACAAAGATTTGAGAAACGATATCGTTATTGGTCGAGAATTACTATCCAACGGGATTTTTTAAATCTATGAGCAATTTAATGATCTGAACACTGATCTTGTTGGGGAAGAGAAAGAAGAGAAAGAAAGAGAAAGATAAATTGAGCAGTCTAGTAAAAACATATTCAAAATCTTTTATAAAGGGGATTCCGCATTCTAAAGTTAGTGTGGGTGAAATGAAAATAAAATTAATATACCCAAGATCGATTGTTCGATGATGAGCATAAAGACTTAGCCCAAATGAAAGAGAATTGATACGAGACAAGATTACTGAACGAACAGAATGTTATGTCATAAAACCTAGTTGCTCACCTTATGCTGCCTAATAAAAAAGATGGTTCCCATCGCCTGTGTGTTGACTATCGCGAACTAAATTCAAACACAGTTTCTGATAGATACCCATTGTACATGACATCGGATCAAATAGCAAGACTGGACGGAGCAATGTATTTTTTTTTCATGTTTAGACATGGCGAGCTGGTATTATCCAATTCCTCTGCATGAAGATTCGATAGAGTGTACAGCTTTTGTCATCCCAGATGGCCAGTATGAATTTTGATGCCTGCCGTTTGGGCTCCAAAACACGTCTTCAGTTTTCCAACGTACAGCGATGTAAGGCCTCGGAGATCTTGCAAATAAATTTGTGGTTGTGTATATGGATAACGTACTGATAGTAGCTCCAACGAAGGGTGAGGCCTTGGAAAGGTTAAAGATTACTCTTGACGTTCTCACAAAGCTGGATTTTCATTTAATCTAAGTATCTATCAGTAAGGCTGTTTCACCTGTTGAGTCACGATACCATTTATATGAATTGGAGACTCTTGCTGTTGCCATGGCAATTAAACATTTTCCCCACTATTTGTTGGGCAGCGAATTAATTTGGCAATAATTTTCTAGCAATTAGCGTGTGGCTAAACAATGTAATTATTCTGATATTTTTAATATTATGTATAAATTAAAAGGAAATTTTCTTGCCGATGACTTCGGCTGTATCTTTTTTTTGCATACCAATAATAATAGTGGATCAGGGAAGGTGTACAGTAAAAATGTTTCAACTACGGTAGCATATAATTAAACGAGGATTGATAAAACAAGGAGAACTTGTATTATTACAAAAAATGAATGAAGAATGAAATTGTAGTAGACTTGAGAGATTGTGAGTGTGACAATGTTGAAGACATTTGTCATGACACTGTGGTTGCGGTTGGGCTCATACATGATGTCTAAGACCGCACCACAATAGCCACGCCATGCATAAGTGCTCGATCATGGCGTGCTGAAGCGGGTGATATTGTGGCACGGGTCATAGCTTGAAAGACCTGTATGGATCCGCCCCATGTTATCGTTGCTGGGCAGCAAAAGCATATAGAAACAAAAAAAAGTAAGATAAAAAGATAAAAAAATCTACAATGACCGATGATACTGTTGTATGAGACAGTTAAGAGAACACCAGAGAGGGTGAAGCTGTCGAAAGAGACAGCTCTGCTGCCTTAGGGGCTGATAAAGAAACCATTTTGATTGACTTAAAAAGGAAGGCTATCTTCGGCACGCTGAAGATCTAATACTCTTGCATAACCAACCTTTTCAGAATAAGTAGTTAATGCCGAGTTCGGTCAAGATATACATATCTTGATAAACAAAAAAGGTTTTTAATCAACTACCTAGTTTTCGACCGATCGTTCCTAAGTCCAATGTTCATAAAATGTTGCAAAAATGAAGGGATATCTTGATAAACAAAATTTTTTTTCATACAATAATTTAATTTAACACCGATCATTCCTACGGCAGCTATATGTTATAGTGGTCCGATCCAGTTGGTTTTGACATATGTGTTGCGTGCAACAGAAAAAGGTACTTCTGCAAAAAGATAGTTTTAAAACTGAGGGACTAGTTCGCATAGAAACAGACAGACGGACAGACGGACATGGCTATATCGACTTGGCTGTTGATGCTGATCAAGAATATATATACTTTTTGGGGTCGGAGATGTCTCCTACTATGCGTTACACATCTCACGACAAAAATATTATACCCTCTGCAAAATTATAAAAAAAATAATCTAAACAGAAAGGTGAAGATTATGTTAAAGTATGATTTGAGGATTGTAAAATTGTTAAAATGATAAGTCTTTATGAATTATGGTCCTTTGTACAAGAGGTCGTTTTAGAGTTATAATGGCCGTGTCAGCGCATGAGGAATGTCTGTCTGGTTGCACGTCATGTCAGTATATTTGGTAGTTCACAATGATTGGAAATGGCAAAAGAGGTTGTAGGTTGCGACTTTTCTAAAAGCATAATTGTCGCTTTGCTTGAAACTGTCAGTGCGAAGCGACAATGTCGCCGAGTGTGGTTCGATGGGATACAAAGGGAAAAGGAAAAACTTTTAGTTCTGTTGGAGACGCCTAGCGTACCCATCGAAACACGCTGCGCTCTGAAGCCTTATAGAATGGAGAATAATTCGCAGACTTCGACATATTTACATATGCACTAAGTTATTGTACGCAACGATCGCACACATTAATCTTTCAACAGAACGTTGCACTCTTGTTAAATTCATATATGTACTTCCCTTGAATGGGAGACACACATACATGCAGATTTTCACCAAAATGTGTGAGTTGAGACACACAACCAACAACTATTTGGCGCGTCGCGGCATTCAAGCCCTTATAGTAATAGGATAAGATCATCATTGGTAGCCCTAGCTATGTTATCAAAGTGTCGCAAAGTATAAGTATGAGGAAATCAGTGTTATATCGATAAAAAGCTAAGCTGCTTAGAGATTGTGAGGCAGTCTGTCTACAGTGCTATAAGAAAGAAGACGTTTTAATAAAATATAGACAAACCAGCAATAAGTTCAATAAATAATTAAATACTTCTACAATGTCAGAAGTGGGATAAACTCAAGAAATGGAAAAATAAATATATATGGGACGTGTCAATAACAGCATTAAAAAATTGGTTGGCATTATTAAATTTGCCTGCAGAGTGTAGCTGATGAAGTAGGGTCTGATAGCGAGACTAAATCAAGTACCAGTGGATTTGTGAGACGTTGCTGCAAAGGAACTTGGAATACAAATAAATCAGGAGTAGACAATTGAGGCCCAAAATGCGCTGAAAATCACAATGCAACAGCAGCAGAAATCGATGCGTCTCGAAAATTCAAGTAACGATGAACAACAACCGTTAAATCTACGGGAGCGACGGGGGGAGCAGGAAAGTAAAGTTGGCGATTTTTTGCAGCTTGAAGATAAAGAACGCTATCGGAGACGCCCTAAATGCCTGTATTCAAACTGGAGCGATGAATTTAGCCAAGGAAATCATGTTAGCATTTACTGAAGAGAGTGAGGTGCGTAAATACCCATTTACCAATGCAACTCTGCAATGTAGCCAAAACCTGCTGGCTAAATAAGTAGCAATAGTACTTGTGTTGTATTAGCCAATTAAAGGGTGGTACTTTGAAGTGGTTGCATGCACACTATGCGCATCATTGCTCCGATTGACCAGATGCTAAATCAATTAGTTTTGGCGTTCGGTGGAGGGTTTTCGAAGTCGGAACTACACAGTTTGGGGGTCGGTATTGGAAACCAGGTGAAGTTATCGCCACATACTTTAGCGAGAAAAACATGTTGGCACAGGACATCAATATTGAAATAGCGGAGCTAATGGAGGCATTAGTCGATGCATACCTTGCGAAAACTGGCGAATTCAAGCTGGTATGCATCGTTTTATCAATCCGGTTAAAATTTTACGTTCGTTTGCAATTATAAATCTGCCAATTAAAAGAGCACGAAGCAATGCACAGGAAGCACAGGCGGACAAGAAACAACGTTGCTCCAATTGCAATGTCAAGGGCCACTGGGCCATAGACTGTTTAAAGTTTAAACGAGAGCCATGATCTTTTTATGCGTGCGGATCAGAGGATCATCTAAAATCAGGATGTCCAAATAAAATGTCTGCTATGGAAAACAAATATATAAGATTCTTAAGAATTTATTTTAGTAACTCATTTAACAAATCAATAAATGCAGAATGCAGAATGGCAGCCCTATTTCAATTTTGCATTAAGTGTATGGCAGATGCAAATTCGTATTTATATGAAAAAAGTTAATAAATATTTTTTATACCCTGTGCAAAATGCAATTGTATATAACAGGTAAAAGGAAGCATCGGGTACGAGATCCGATCACTATATATATATATATTCGGTATATATATTCTTAATCAGCATAAATAGCCGAGTCGATCTAGCCATATCCGTCTGACTGTCTGTCTGTCTGTCCGTCTGTCCGTATGTATGAACGCAACGATCTCAGAACCTCTAAGAGCTAGAGACTTCTAGTGCCTGCGCAGATCGAGATTGTTTCCGATAATCGATAACTTACTCCGTTTCCAAGCAATCGATAAAAATCGATATCGATATCCTGTTTTTGAGCAATTTTGGTAAATAATAAGAGCTAAAGCCATCAAACTAGACATATAGCTTCTAAAATAGAATATATATATGTATTTGATGTTGGAAGAAGAGGGTTCATGGTATCCCCTAGTTGAGAGCTCTCGACTAGAATCAACTGCATTTTTTATACCCTGAGCCCTATAAAAATGGGTATAAGGGTATATTGTATTTGTGCAAAATCCAAATGTATGTAACAGGCAGAAGGAAGCATCTCCGACCCCATAAAGTATATATATTCTTGATCAGCACCAATAGCCGCGTCAATCTAGCCATGTCCGTCTGTCTGTCCGTCCGTCCGTCAGTTCGTATGTATGAACGCAAGGATCTCAGAACCTATAAAAGCCAGACTTGAAATTTTAGATGTAGGTGCTCCTAGTTCCCGCGTAGATCGAGTTTGTTTCCGATAATCGATAACTTACTCCGTTTCCAAGCACACGATAAAAATTGATATCGATATCCTGTTTTTTGGGCAATTTTGGTAAATAATAACGTTTTTTTATTAATTTATTTGGTACTGGAATAAGAGGGTTCAGGGTATCCCCTAGTCGGGTGCTCCCGACTAGAACCTCTTACTTGTTTTTAGGTTTCTTAGTGGTAATAATTTTATTGTGAGCCTGCGTCACAACCTTTTTCTTCTGGCAGCTAAAAATTCTTTATTGAGTCGAACTTTTAAACTTAAGTTGAGGCTGATAATCGATATCACAACTTATACATACTTTTAATTAGGCAGTTGCAGTAAATAACAGTGACAACTATGTCCTCTTAAATGCTCATTTCTTAGCAGCGAATCATAGGTGTTCACCTTCCGGAACTTCCGGAACTTAATTTTTCATTAGGCTCGTAATTTCTCTTAACAAATTTTTGAGACCTACATTCGTGCTTCGCACGCTCTTCAGTCCTCTTCTACTCCCATTTACTGCACAAATGAATGTGTCTGTGTTAGTGCACAGAGAAATTCTTGCATTCGTATTAGATGCCACAAACACGAAGCCAGCCAAAACACGTTTTCTCTAATAATTTGTGTTTCTTAAAATATATTGATGAAAGTTATTAAAATTGTTGTTTAAATTTGTGCGAAATATAAACTGAAACATACTTGATATATATACTATCTTACAAACTACATTGATGGTAATCAAGATTATATATACTTTATGGGGCAGAGATGCTTTCTTCTGCCTATTACATACATTTGCACAATTGCATTATTCCACTTTTACCCATTTTTAATGGGTTCAGGGTAATAAAAGTAAAAGTACTCAATTTTATAGCGTTCAACTAAGAAATACCATATGTTTCTTATTCGATATTCGCTGATTTGTAACAAAATTATTAAGGTCAGCCATCCGACATCTAGATGAACTACACTTTTAACGCACTGTTCTAGGCAATTTGAATTTATTTCAACAAAAACGGTGTGCAAAGTAGCAAACACTGCGGTTGTGCACCTAAGCCAGTTGAATAATGTAATTAAACATATATAATTTAATGTGATAACCCAAATTAATTACGTCACGCGACAATATGTTATCAACTTACAATTCATGTCAACCTGAACTACAGCCTCTACTACAGAAGCTCGGGGATGGTTCACTGCCCTGCAAACAAGTTTGGAATTGAGGTCACTCCGTCTAAGAGGTCCAAGTTCAATTTCATTTTGAAGAATTTTTCCTCCTGATAAACTGGTAGTGCCGCTCAGTATTTCAACTTCATCCCGATACCATGTAATCGTTGGTGTTGGATAACCTAGGTATATAAAGAAATTACTATAATATATAAGAAGCTTACGCTCAGTAATTTATTTGCGAGGTGTAAGTTATATCTAGTTTAATAAATTTATGCATGCACATTGAAATATTCTATTGCAATTATACATATTTTCATTGTGGACAATTGATATATTAACAAGTAAGAGGTTCTAATCGGGAGCTCCCAACAAGGGAATACATTGAACCCTCTTATGCCAACACCAAATAAATTACGAAAAAAAAAAGTTCCCTTGGTAGGGTTCGAACTCGCAACTGACCGTATTACTTGCTTACTAAGCCGACCGCCCATAAGGAGGGACAGCTACCATCACGACTACATAACTAATGATAAACGAATGATTAATGCAATAAAATTATTCAAGTGCAAACTCATTTACATGCGGTCGCACCACAACATACCATACATGAGATACTATAGCAAAGAGGTAATACCATATAACGAAAAAGTAGGGTTATCTTGGGCACGCCGAAGATTTAATACAATTGTAGACCCAGTATCATAATACTCATAATGCTGTGCTTGTATCTGAGAAACACATGGGAAATAGCTAATGTCGAGTTTGCTCAATATATCTTGATAAACAAAAAAGTTTTTTATACAAGAACCTAGTTTTCGACCGATCGTTCCTATGGCAGCTATGATATAGTGGTCCGACGATAATAGGATAATATATATATATGAGAAGCATGATAATAGCCTAAGTCCACTAATTTAAGAAATGTCACATATTCAAATTTCACATATTGGTGTTTCACCGGTTGGCAGTAACTTTTGTGTGGCAAAAGTACCGCTTTTTAAAACAAACAGCTGATCGAGTTTTTTTAATTTACATAAGCGCCGTGAGGGTTTTCTTCCAAAACTCAGAAATTGCGCTCGCGAAGTAAGGGCTCCATTTTAGGGATGTGGGATTAATTTAATACTAAATTTCTTGTTTTAAGTTGCCGCTTGCCTTCGTTGATATATCAGCTGTTTATGGTTATGATACTTTACCATTTTTCACAACATCGATAGAAATATCGATTAATCAACGCAAAAAAAAACACGAAATGCGATGCGAATTTACACATTTTTCAAAATGTGCCTTTTTTGAAAAATATGTGAAATGTGTTTTCTTATGGAGAAACGCACAGGGCGCCTTTCACACATTTTTCAAAATGTAACATTTTCAGATATGTGTGAGACAGTTGACTGAGCTAAATAAAAAATATGTTTATAAGTTAACAACTAAACATATAAGATAAACTCTCACGGTCATACATTGCTATTTCTAAGTACGCAATACACAATCATAAGTATTTGGTTGCCCTCAGCAACAGAGTAGTATTCTTGTAAACAATGCTGACCCGCTGCCAAGAGTTCTGCGCACAGCAACTGAAAACGGACACCCGTGCTGCTTGCGCAAGAATGCTGAGTCGGCATGCCGATTCTAGCGTATGGCGTGATGCATTGGCTTCACAGGGCAAACTTAAGCTTGAACATTTCTGTAGTCTTTAGTCTCAATCTAGATCGCAACATTATAAGACGAGTGATTGATTAAACTCCGGCATTGCCGTCAATAAACATTATTTGTGTTATCAATCATAGTTGACCACGTCCAAGACGGGCAACCTAATCACATCGTTCTAATAGTTACCTGTTGGACTCATCACCACCTCACAAGGATGAGAATCACCTGTTGGATTCATCACCACCTCACAAGGAGAAGAATCACCTGTTGAATTCATCACCACCTCACAAAGAGAAGAAGTCACTACCGTCCGACCAACCACACTTCGTCGCCAGACAACGAAGTTACGACGGAAGACTTAATTGGCGCCCAACCAATAAATAGGAACCCATACCATGTAAGTTCATAAGTGATTTCAGTTTTGAAGAAATTATTCACGAACGCCACGTACCGATACGTGTGATTTATATAAAAAAAAAAAAAAAAAAAAAAAAAGTGTAAAGTAAAGTAAATATTGCTGATTTCTTTTGCCAGCACTTCATTCCTTTAAATCATTGCATACTTTTATAAAATTGTTGCATACTTTTACTAAAAATTGTTGCACACTTTTACCAGCGTTCCTTGTCAATAAAGCACTGCATACCTTAAACGGAATTATAGGGAGGTAAAAGTTGAATATAATAGTGACGATAGCTGGGAGGGGGAAATCAATTGCTCAGTAGATCCTACTCCTGCAGATACCGTTGTAACTGAAGAAATGGAGCCGGCTCAAGTTCAGACTCTCATTGAGGGTGCCATCAGGCAAGCTTTAGCGCAACAACAAAATCAGTTTCATTGTAACCAAAAACGGAGCAACTTCCGATCCCAAAAATCTTAAAGCCATTCAGGAATTCCCTGAACCAAAGAGTGTCTACAGCGTTAGGTCCTTCTTGGGGTTAGCCAACTACTATAGGGTCTTTATTAAGGACTCTGCCGCTATAGCGCGTCCGATATCGGACATATTCAAAGGGGAAAATGGTTCAGTTAGTAGGCACGTATCAAAGAAAATCCCTGTTGAATTTAATGAAGTTCAACGCGATGTATTTCACCGTCTGCGGAGTATTTTGGCATCAGAAGATGTCATGTTAATGTATCCAGACTTCCAGACACCGTTCGATTTAACCACTGATGCTTCGGCCAGTGGAGTTAGCGCGGTTCTTTCCCAAGGCAATAGGCCAATAACAATGATTTCTCGCGCCTTAAAACAGGCCGAACAAAACTATGCCACTAACAAAAGAGAATTGCTGGCCATTGTGTGGGCTTTAGGCAGACTGCAGAACTTTCTGTACGGTTCTAGGGAAATTAACATTTTCACGGACCACTAGCCGCTCACGTTCGCTGTGACGGACAAGAACACGAATTCCAAGATTAAAAGATGGAAATCTTACATTGACCAGCACAATGCCAAAATGTTTTATAAACCGGGCAAAGAGAATCTGGTGGCGGACGCCCTTTCAAGGCAAGACATTAATGCTTTGCAAGATAGGCCCCGTTCGGACGCTGCAACCGTTCACAGCGAACTTTCCCTGACCTACACGGTCGAGACAACAGACAAACCTGTGAATTGCTTTAGGAACCAGATTGTCCTAGAGGAATCGCGTTTTCCGCTAAAGCGAAACTTGTTGCTGTTTCGCAGCAAAGCACGCCACTTGATCAGTTACACTGACAAGAACACAATTCTCAAAACTCTCAAAGAAGTTGTGAATTCTGGAGTCGTTAATGCAACACATTGCGATCTTCCCACGTTGGCAAGTTTCCAACACGACCTGATCTTGCATTTTTCTGCCACCCAATTCTGGCATTGCAAAAATCTTGTGCAAGATATAACGGACAAAAACGAGCAGTTAGAAATCATCACTGCCGAGCACAATCGAGCGCACAGAGCAGCTCAGGAAAACATTAAACAAGTACTTCGTGACTATTATTTTCCCAATATGGCCAGTTTGGCCAAAGAAGTGGTTGCAAACTGCAGGGTCTGCACTAAAGCCAAGTACGATAGGCACCCGAAGAAACAAGAACTCGGGGAAACGCCTATACCAAGTTATACTGGCGAAATGTTGCATATTGACATTTTCTCGACAAACAAGAAACAGTTCTTGACCTGCATAGACAAATTCTCCAAATTTGCAGTCGTCCAACCGATACTATCCAGAACGATAATCGATGTCACAAGCCCTCTACTGCAAATTGTTAACCTTTTCCCCGCAACCAAGACAATTTATTGCGATAACGAGGCGGCCTTCAATTCCGAGACCATCACTTCGATGCTCCGAAACGCCTACGGCATTTGCATTGTGATTGCGGCTCCGCTTCACAGCACCTCAAACGGCCAGGTGGAGCGCTTTCATAGCACCCTGACCGAAATTGCGAGATGCCTTAAGTTAGACAAGAAAATCAGCGACACTACAGAATTAATCTTAAAGGCTACGATAGAGTACAACAAAAGTTTGCACTCAGTAACCCGCGAGAAACCAATGGAGGTCGTCCATGCCGCAGCTTATGATCGTAGCGAGAACGTCAAAGACAGGCTAATTAAGGCACAGCAAGACAATATCAAAAGGTACAATGGTAGGTAGGAGAAAAGGTGTTCCAGAAGAACAACAAGAGGCTAGGGAACAAGTTAACTCCCTTATGCTCAGAACAAAAGGTCGAAGCAGACCTGGGAACGTCTGTCCTCATTAAGGGGAGGGTGGTCCATAAGGACAGCCTGAAATAAGTTTCCCTCCACAATTAGCTAGTAAGCCAACTTAGAGTTAGAACATCGTCTTATATTGTTCGCCCATTTCAGGTTTGCATTCACTTTGCTTGTGGCACTAGCAGCGGTAAATGCTCGGATCACCGACTTCTCGCATGCCAACTACATTCCGGTCTTAGACGGGGAAGTACTGGTGTTCGATCAACGTAGCTACTTGAGGCACTCAAGTACCATTTCCGAATTTGTTAGTATGATAGACGAGACGGAAAGACTGTCCGATTCCTTTCCACAGTCGCATATGCGCAAACTACTAGACGTAGATACAGATCACCTTAGAACATTGTTGTCCGTTCTTCAAGTGCATCACAGATTTGCACGAAGCCTCGATTTCTTAGGCACTGCCTTGAAGGTTGTTGCTGGCACCCCTGATGCTTCAGATTTTTTAAGGATCCGCGTTACAGAGACGCAGTTGGTGGAGGCTAACTCCAAACAGATACTAATAAACTCCGAAACTCAAAAACAAATAAACAGACTAACGGACACTATCAATAAAATTATCAGTTCCCGCAAAGGCGATTTGGTTGACACTACTCATTTATTCGAGACACTGTTGGCAAGAAATAGAATACTGAACACAGAAATTCAAAATTTAATACTCACCATAACGTTGGCAAAAGCAAACATAGTAAATCCTACAATCCTTGATCATACCGATCTGAAATCACTTATCGAACAAGATACCCCAATAGTGAGCTTAATAGAAGCTTCTAAGATCAAGGTCCTTCAGTCCGAGAATATTATCCACATATTAATAGCCTACCCTAAAGTTGAGTTTAGGTGCCAAAGGTCTCCGTCTACCCCGTTTCACACCAACAAACCATACCTTTGCAGTTACAGGATGCACCGTAACTACGCATAACACCTTCTGCGAACGAGCACGGCGCGAAACCTGTGCTAGCTCCCTTCACGCGGGAAACATCGCCAACTGCCACACTCAACCTAGCCACCTGAAAGCGATAACGCCTGTGGATGACGGCGTCGTGGTTATCAACGAAGCGACAGCGCGCGTCCGAACAGATGATGACGCAGAGGTAACCGTCTCAGGAACCTTCCTGATAACTTTCGAACGGTCTGCAACTATCAATGGCACAGAATTTGCAAACCTGCGCAAATCACTAAGCAAGCAGCCTGGCATCGTGAGGTCACCGCTCCTAAGCATCATCGGACATGACCCGGCACTAAGCATACCACTCCTGCATCGTATGAACATCAACAACTTGCTATCAATTCGAGATTTCAAGGAGGAGGTAGTTGCGGCTGGCTCGCCTAAATTCTGGTTCGCGATTGGTGCGGTCCTGAATGTCGGACTAATTGGCTCATTCTTCCTTTTTCTGGTGCTAAGGAAAAGACGAGCCTCCATGCAGATGCAGAAGGCGATTGACAAATACGACATGCCCGAGGACGGCCATCATCCTGAGGGGGGGTAGTTAACAACTTAGCATAAATATATTGCCCTAGCAACTAAGTAGCTTCGTATTAACAATGCTGACGCGCCAGAACTGAGTTCAGCGCTCTGCGCTAAGAACGGCCAGCAGCGGTAAGCTGACACTGCATGGAATGCTGAGTCGGCTTGCCGACCATGCTTTGATGGCGTGATGCATTGAGGCTTAGGGTATTGTTGGATTCATCACAGCCTCACAAGGAGAAGAATCACCTGTTGAATTCATCACCACCTCACAAAGAGAAGAAGTCACTACCGTCCGACCAACCACACATCGTCGCCAGACAACGAAGTTACGACGGAAGACTTAATTTATACAATAACATATTTTTTGACCGATCATTCTAAATATCGATTGATATGAAAAAGGTTTAACATAAATGTAGGGAGTATAGTAGTTTTCCAAATGCCGAGTTTGGTAAAAATATATAGGGAAAAACAAAACGTTTTTCATTCAACAACTTAATTTTCGATCGATGGAAGCTATATGATATAGCGGTCCAATGTTGATGCGCTTTTTCATATACGTATATCAGACTCATAGTCAAAGCAAAGACAATATATCCAATATCGAAATTTAGCTCGTACTGGGTCGGGACTAGAAGGAACTACATTCCAAATTTCTTTCTGGCTCTTATAGGTACTGAGATCCTTGCCTTTATACATACTGAAGGACAAATCGACTAGGGGATACCCTGAACCCTCTTAGTCCAACACCAAATGCTGCTCGAGCTACACGCTCAATTGTATTAATAAAGATAAATTTGAAAGAAACGTCCATTGGCAGGGTTCGAGCTCACAACTAACCGCATTACAGCTTCAACAGCCACGTCATTCGCGGCTGACCGTAGCATCACAGAAAACAATAAAATCGAAATTGCAATGATGCTGATAGAATTCGAAGTAGGCACGCATTAATTTTTGTGTGTACATGTATACAGAAATTCTTGGAATTCGCGCTAGCTTCCGCAAACTCGAGGCCAGTAAAAACATGTTTTATTTAATAACTTCTGTGTCTTAAGCGATCATGGTGAAATTTTCTACATCTTCTTGCACTCTAAACTATTCTTTCATTATCAAAAAGTCAATTGCATTTAAATTGTGGCTTACATCAATATGTAGCAATTATTGGTTTATTTGCCTCATTTATACCGTATACATACGGACAGACGTACAATATACCTTTTTACATATTTTCAATGGATGCAGGGTATAAAAAAGAAAGGTTCCCTTGGCAGGGTTTTAACCCGTAATTGACCACATTACTTGCTGCTGACTTTACGGCAAAAAAAGTAGTTGTTTTTTCCCTAGGGCCCGAACTCGCAACAGACCGCTCCACAACCCGCCGCCGCTGCTTATCAACAGCCACGCCAATAATTAAATCTTATTGAGAAAACAACGAGTTAAAATAGCAGCAGAGAAACAGTTTAATCGCAATTGCAATGCAGTTGATAGTGTGATATGCGCACATATAGAGAGTCACACTGAAACACTTTAACGCAGTCTTTACATAAAGAATTATGAAGCACACTTCGAGTGCATATGTAATATGTCTGCGTAACATCGCACCGTCAGCGTTTCCTACGCAAGCCGTCTGCGAAATTCTCTTTCTCTCTTTCTAAGTGCAGCTTTTAACGCTGCGTACACATGAAAAAGTGTAGTAGTAATCGCTCCGTTGCTGGCGTTTCTGGCAACGCAGTTCGCTGGGTAATAGCTAAATAGTCGCTTGAAGATGGCCAAGGCCAACAGGCTGATAAGCCCCAACAGCCTATTGCCACTTCGCTGCAAACGGGCAATTTGCAACGTCGTGCTGGCGCCAACTTGGAAATACTATATCCAGGTTTTGTGCTTTGCATCTCGGACAAATCGAAAACGGATTCAAAAACTCCAATACTCGGCCTTGCGTCGAATGATCGGTGCCGACTGGTTCTTAAGAAATTCTACCTTGCACTGAGACCCTTTAAAATTGACTGTATAGACAGCCAAGACGAAGCATTCGCCAACCGATACAACGAACGCTTGCAGCGTTGGGTAGTGTGTAGTCAGGATGCTCAAGAGAATATTCTTTAAGGACCTCCTCCAAACTGGACGCATGACGCCCCAGAGCCTACCGACTAAAAGAAGTCGCCTTTGACGTTTGTCCACGATAAAGCCTGATTACCCAACCAGTCTTGACGAAATATCACCTAGGCTAACTATGTTGCAATAAAAATGTTTGCTACTTTTGATTTAATACAATTAACAACAAAAAATAAAAATTAAATTAAATAAATAAAATCAACGTTGCAATAAACAATAGTTTCGAGCAGCAGAATGGAATTGACCTGTGCGAAACCGCACAGCCTGAGCCCATAGGCGCTGGAAAACTGCAGCAGAAAAAAAAGAACAACTTTAAACCAACAAAGTGGATGTCGTCAACCTCGAGATAATGCTCCTGTTGAGTAAAGACATAGGCTTTAGAGGTGTATCCAAACAATAGACCCCGCCCCTCACACTAGCTGAGTAAAAGGCAAGGCAACAGAAGAGACTACCCAAAAGGAAAAAGCGTGGTGGATGCATAAGGAAACTTTTCAAGCAAAGAAACCCACACCAATGAGGAAGACCGACAACGCTGCCAAAAGCGTATCAAGGATTTAAGAAAACCATTCTAGTGCGAAGTGACGTAAAAGGTCTGCAGAAAAGCGAATTAATTTAAATTTTCACCCTTAAGTTGTAGCATCTTTAGACTGTATGCTAAAACCATACGATTTACATAGATTTATACAACGAACACCTTGTAAGTCAATCGTATGTAAAACTAACAAAACTTTTCCTTTGTGCCGCACGAATATAGCATTGCATGTAGGTAGCACATAAATTTCCAGTTCCAAGAATAGATGATGTTCTTGATCAATAAGGCTGAGCAAAATATTTATCGCGTCTAGATCTAATGTCTGGATTCCATCAGATAGAACTTGAAGACAATTCAAGAAATATAACTTATTCTTCTAAGAGTAATGGCTCTTATCGTTTTACACGATAGTCATCTCAAGCATTCCCTCACATGCCTGACTTAATTGTTATTGCATATTCTAAAAAGCAAATGACCAAAAATCTTATAAATGTTTTCGAACTATGCAGAAAAAATAATATCAAATTGCTTTCAGATAAGTGCTCATTCTTCATGAAGGAAGTCACTCTCCTCGACGACACCATATATGATGTTTTTAGGAAATACCCAGTCCCTAAGGACGGAGACAGTGCTCATAGATTTGTTGAACTTCATAACTATTAAAGACGTTTCATTACGAATTTTGCCGATTATTTTCGTCACAATAAAACACAGCTGATTGCCAGCATGCCAATGAGCATCTTAACACGGCATTAATGAATCCAACTTTACTACAATTCCCTTATTTAATCAAAGAATTTTGCGTAATCTCAGATGCTAGCAAAGAGGCAGTTTTAACTCAAAAATGCAATGGTCTTCAATTACCTGCAGCATGTGCATCTCGCAGTTTCATTAATGGTGAAACTAATAAGTCAACCACAGACCAAGAGCTATCAGCAATTCATTGAAGAAGAAGAAGGAGAAGAGACATAAATAAAAGTCCTGAAAGTGACTTTCAGTGATAGTAACATCAGGCACCAACGTAAACAGAAAAACTCCTTCGCTATGAAAGATCAAGTAGATTTGCCTATGCAAACTCTTGAGAAAGCTTCTATGCCCAACGTATATGAAGTCATTTGTAATGATGAAATACGAAAAGTAGAGGCCACGCTGATATTGAAAAATAAATATATAAAAATGATAGCAAGAATTGATGTTAGCGTTGAATCCACTTGCGACGAAAGAGGCCATACACTGCCGGATCCCCGAGCAGAAAGTCCAGCCCGAGCCTGACCCCGTTAAATAGGATTGGCGGTCAAAATCCGAATCGGATTCCGTCCCACGTCTGAGCCCTCCTCGTCTACTCGAATTCCCAGTGAAGCCGAGCTGTAAGGCTCGTGATGCGGGCGATCATCAACACCAACTCGCCTACCATTCGAGTTAAGGGAACACTGCATCGTACCCGAACAAGTCAGTAAGTGGGGTATAAGAATCGATGGACAGACTGATCCATTGTCCTTCGTGGAGGATCAGGCCTTGTCCTATGACATCGACCCAGATAGCTTACCTAGGGTCATGATCGGCGAAGTCGCTCGCTGGTTCATGACGAGTGGGCTAATAGATGTGTTATAGAATGAATTCAAGGAGAAATGTTTAGATTTCTTTTTACTCCCGCGGTACTTTGAATTGTTAGAAGACAAAATCCGTATTCGTCGTCAACAAGATGGCGAAGGATTCAAACTACCACGCTCGATACAGCCCTGAGAGAGAACTTAGTAGGATATATGACAACGCACCCCTAGAGTATAAATTGTACGTGCGCAGACAAGGTTTCTCGTCGCTGTGGAAACTCATACAGTTAGCCGTCGAGTACGAAGGAATAAGGCACCATCTAGTTTAGGGAATAGTATGGGCACGTATCTAGTCGAGCGGTAAGCGCAGACAACAATCGGCATAAATAACCTTTCCAGGTTACCTTCACCACCAGTCGGCGGAGTGGCTCTCAGCAAGGCTGTTCCAGGGGCAGAACCCATACCGAGAGAAGAGGCTGCCAACAGGATGATTGGCCAAGAATCGGGGTAAACGACCAGACGACCATTCCCGCCGATTAGTGGAGCCCCGGTCGGAAAGCAATGTGTCCAGAGTGCCATTAGATGCGCGGTCAGATAACGCAAATTTGTTTAAAGGACCAATAAAGGAGTGGAAACGGGGCCTGAAGGATAACTCGATAAGGTTTTGGTGAAAGGGCAGGCGACGACGGAGGTTAGCAAAGGCGGGGATTCGGGGGCTAAGCATGGATAAACACCTAAAACCACGAAGCTGGGAAGGGTGGCTGGATCCAATGGGCAAGCGTCTGGAGAGGGGCATCCTAACAGTGCAACGAGCCTATCAAGCAGAGGAACTACCCGGGGAACCCGGTGAAGCAGCAAGTCATCGACGATTAGGTGGAGGAATTGCTCCGGACGGGAGCCAACGAGCCGTCCTGAAGCCCGTACAGGGCGCCGATTGTGTTTGTGAAATAGAAGCCCGGAGAATGGCGAATATGCATCGAATTACGGCAGCTAAGTGGTAATTCGATTCCGGACGCATATCCAGTACCCCAGATAAATTATATTTTATAGCTCCTTCGGCACGCGCGCACCGTCTCGACGCTGGATTTGAAGCAAGGATTTTGGAAGATTCCCTTCGAAGATGGGAGCACGCAGTATACCGCGGTCACGGTCCAGGGGGAAGCGATGGCATTAGGTCTGCACTCGGCATGCAACACGTTCCAAAGGGCATTGGATTCAGTGATAGGGCCGGGAATGGAGCCCCACTCTTTCGTCTATCTGGACGACATCATCGTCAAAGGTGCGACAAAGGACTCAAAGCACTCAAAGGGCTCAACTCAATAGAGAGTCCATCTGGAAGGATCGCTCGGCGGGCCTTAGAGTTACAGCAATACCAGTTTGATGCGCAATACCGGCAAGGGAAATTTAACCCATTAGCTGAAGCGCTATCCCGATAGCCATTAGAGGCATGCCCTCAGGCCGTGGAAGAACAGCATCCCTTCGGATAAGCCGCCTGCATGCTTTAAAAACTCACTTAGAAGCCAGAGAAGTACCTGTACTACGCTGTCGAGATCGGCTAAATTTACCGCCACCTATCGCCGGCAATTAGAGGCAGAGAATCCTGCAGGAGTGTCACAACGCCCCGACGGCGGGTCATCAAGGAGTGAGGAATACGATAGTTCGAGATACTATTAGCTAAGCCAGCACCAGCTGTGAAAAGCTGCTGACGGGATCTCGGCAAAGTAAGTGCCGAAGTTTGACGGCCCCTACCGGGTTGTCAGGTACATGTCGCCCAATATGGTGCGTTTGGCGCACAATGGCGAACAGGAGAAGCGGGTAGGTAACGTTGCCCAACTAAAGATCTACCACGGACCACAAGAAGAAGACCCCAATTAGAAAGAAGGGTGAGGATAGGTTAAGAAAGTTGTAACAACTAGTAGGATAAATAGTTATAATGATGGTCGTTTGAAAGCTGCACCTTAGGAGGTGGGGGATGAATCCAGTGGGAATCCAGCGGGATGAATCCAGTGGCTCTAAGTGCAGCAATGGAAGGAAATGCGTTTCAGTGGTCGTCACAGTTATGTTACCCTGACATAATTTAGGCTGAATAAAAGGAACTTTTTGTTCAGCGTTTTTTCAGTACGAAAACACCAGCGGCTATGTTTTTGGCAACGCTAGCAAGTCCTTCGACCGACGGTGAAGGTCTTTCTAATTATGCTAGTCACATGGTGGCGACTCTTATAACTTAATGCCATAATATGGAAGTGGAAGTAATCGCAGTTTCTGTGCCGCTTGCTCAGTTGGCTCATGCTGATTGCAGATTGCAGCGTTTGACCTTTACTTCCAATGTGCGCACCAGAAGCGAATTGCAGACCAAGCTTAGGGTATTCACATTCAACAAAAGAAACAAAAAGCTTTTTCTGAGATAAAAGGTCAGAGGGTTTCAACAATGAGATGCCCTTTTTGTAGCAAATTAGGCCACAAGATGGCCGTCTGCGCATGGTATAGAACGTAACGGCAGGATCACAAACAGGCAAGGATCATTCAATATAATTTGCTTAAATTGTGAAGAGCTTGGACTTGTTTTACACATGCGCGATGATGAAAGGTATTGGCAATGATAGCGTTGGTAGTACTTTGCAAAAATAGTTTCGATACAATTAACAATTTTTGTATCGAAATATAGTTTCATGTCAGAGAAAACAAACATTTGAGAAACGATATCGTTATTGGTCGGTAAGTACTATCCAACTGATAGAATGTAAAATCATAAAAGCTATTTGCTAACCTTATGCAAGTTTAAATTTCAAAGCAGTTTCTGATAAATACTCATTGCCCCTTTTATCGGATCAAATAGCTAGACTTGATGGAGTATTTTTCATGCTTAGACATGGCAAGCAGGTATTTTCAAATTCCTCTGCATGAAGATTCGATAGAGTGAACAGGCTTTGTCACTCCAGATGGCCAGTATGAATTTTTATGCATGTCGTTTGGGCTTAAAAACATTCCAACGTAGAGTGACGCAAGCCCTCAGAGATCTTGCAAATAAATTTGAGGTTCTTTATATGGATGACGTACTGATAGTAGTTTCAACGAAAATTGAGGCCTGGGAAAGGTTAAGCGCCTGGGAAAGGTTAGCGTCTTATTTCCAGCATTTTATGAAACCAATATATCTTTTAGCATCAGAAAAGAATGAATTTAGTTGGAAGCCAGAATATGAAGAAATACGGAAAAAAATGGTTTCTTTTCTTAATAATTTTTGATCCGCAGAATCCGATCAAGTTGCATACCGATGCAAGCGCTCGTGGATATAGTGCCATTTCATAACATAAAATTCAAAACGAGCTCCATGTGGTTGAATATCATAGTAAGGCTGCTTCACCCGCTGAGTCACGATACCATTCGTATGAGTTTGAGACCCTTGCTGTTGTCATGGCAATAAAACATTTTCGCCATTATTTGTTAGGCAGAAATTTTGTTGTTTTTACTGATTGCAACTCACTTAAGCCATCAAAGACTACTTCCAAGTGCACAAAGGTGGTGGGCCTATTTTCAGTCGTTCACATTTGATATTCAATGTAAGGAAGGCAAACGTATGGCTCACTTTGATTTTTTCTCAAGAAATCTTCCTCCGGCCGATTAGACTATTGTAACTTGTAAAATTTTTGAAAAACGAATTAATTTGGTAGAAATTTCTAGCAATTGGCTTATGGCTGAACAACTTTAAGATTCTGATATTATTAATATTGTGAATAAATTAAAAGAAAATTCTCTGGCCCATGACATCACAAAAACCTATGAGTTGAGAGCACGAATAGCTTGTCAAAAAATACAGCCAAATGGCGGAACTCGGTCCTATCAACTATTCATCGAGCTTTAAGATGGCAATAAATCAAATCCATGAGTCAATTATGCACCTAGGATTGAGAAATTTTAAATATTGGTCAAAATGGGTGTACTAGTGCAAAACATAAGTTTTGATCATGGTGGCGCAAAATAAATATTTACGAGTTTGGTAAGAATGAAACAGGCATTTGAATATTAAATATATTAAATGAATTTATGCACAAGAAAGTTAAGCGAAAAAATATTAAATTATATTGATTTAAATTTTATATTTCTTAATACAATGATCTGTATAGCAAAACGCTTTAGTAATGTTGACGAGGTCGTGTTATGGTCAGGATAGCCGTATCGGCGCATACGGTACGTGATTGCACGTGAAAGGTCACAATAATGATTGGGAATGTCAAAATATTTGGTAGTTCATAATGATTGGGAATGTCAAATTAAGCTGCATGCTGCGACTGTTATAGAAGCATTATTGTCGCATTGCTTGGAACTGCCACGCCGAGGCGACTACACTTTTACAAAAATGTATTCCTCCTTGGTAAAAATGGGGGTCAAAGATTTGGTTGATGACGTTTCGCCCTCAAATTCATTTTGGAAAATCATTTAGACGTGTTTCACATTTTTTGCATAATGAGAGAATCTTCGGTAAAAAGTGCATTTCAAGGAGTTTTTGGTGACGTTTAAATTTTTTCCGATTTGCTAAGCTATACATAAAAACTTAATAAATACGTGTTTTACCGATTTTGCAAATTCGACCCGTAGTTATAAATTGGCGGAAAACGTTTGTATGAAAGTTGTTTATTTACCGTCCGATCAGTTTCAAAATCAGTTTTAAATCATTTAAGAACATTTAATTTATATAATATTCTAGAAGCAACCAATTAAGTTAGGTGACTCTAGCTCTTAATACTTACACAATTTGGTCGAAAAGCAGGTTAACGATATCGATTTTAATTTATTGCTTGGAAATGGGGTAAGTTGTCGATCATCGGAAACCAATTCGATATGCACTGGCACTAGGAATTCCTACAGCTAAATTGCAAGTCTCTAGTTCTTATAGGTTCTGATATCCTAGCGTTCATACATTATAAAACGCGGCGTCAGTTCCGTGTTTGTTGTTATTGCCTGTTTTGATTCTTTTGCCTTGGTGCTCCCCTGTGCATACTCTTGTTTGTGCGTGTGTTCGCTGCATACTTTCTGCTTGTGCATCGCGCTCTCGCAAAATTTTTTTCTATTGCTTTTCGCAACAACCAATTTGTTTGTGTACGAATAATTGTTTTTTGAGTGTTTACTTGCTCTATCTTGTGCACCGTTTTCGTTTTGCTCTGCGCTCTCGCAAGTTGCTTACGCATTTAATAATTATGTCGTGCTGTAAGAAAGCGTGCACGTTCAAGCAGGCTGACGATTCTGCACTACCGCAATTTGTTAATTGCTGGCTGTGTGGGAATATGATGCATGCTAAATGTGCAGGTCTCACTGGGGGTGATTGCGACAAGATCGCTGCTATTGCCAAGTAGGGCTGCGGTGGCTTGCGTTGGTCGTGCCCAGAATGCATCGACAAGCAAATTGATTTCTCCAGAATGTATAATTCTGTGAGAAGTCAATTCTTAAAATTAAATAATGTGGCTAAGCAGCTCTCGAGTAATTTTGACTCGAGTTTCGAGTTGCTTGGCAAATATAAATTTGAGTCCCCAACTAATCGCCGGTTGGAGCCTCAACTTTTGCAATTGCCCTCTACGTCTGTTCAGACACCAACGACTTTCTTGTCCCTTCCTAGCAACTTGGAGGTATCTCCAATGTTGTCTTTGTCGCCTTCTCCAAGCGACTGTCCAATTACCCCTGTTTCAACCCCTGTACTAGTCCCAGTAGAGCCCGTACCTGATCCCGTCCCAATTAATCACACTGCCTCAGCCCCGTCAGCTCCTAGCCGCAAAGGTAGACCTGCGCGCAATCTTGCCCAGATTGTTAAAAACAATCATTGTGCCTCGATAGCTTCTCCAACTCCTGTATTACCTACAGCCCCATCAGCGCCTACTTTAACGGTAATTGCCCCTCGTAGGCAAGTTTTTGTGTCTCGACTTCCGTCGGACACCACTTCTGAGTCATTGGCAGCCTATATTGCTAGCAAATCTTCTGCTAGCGTGTCTATAACCAAATTTAATTACTCCACCCCTCGTGAAATATCATCATTCAAAATAAATGTTTCACATGATATGTTCCCAATCATTTGTGATACCAAATTTTGGCCACCACACATGATTGTTCATGAGTTCAAGCCTAAAAAGCGTAACCAGCCTGTCACCCTTCCAGTCCCTTCAATACAGGGTACCATTTCTGCCCCAAAAAACTAGCTTCATCTTCACCAAAGCTTTATTCATTATCAGAATGTCAGAGGTCTCATTTCAAAGCTTAAAAATCTATTCATGGCCAGCACTTCCTTTGATTCGGATATAATAGCATTTTCAGAAATATGGATAAACTCAACCATATCTGATTTTGAGATTTTACCGAATAACTTTATTTTGTTTAGAAATGATCGGCCGACTCGAGGTGGTGGGGTGTTAATTGCCGTTAAAGCCACTCTCCAGTCTGAACTATTCTGTTTTAGTACGCCTACTGACGCTGAGATTGTCTCAGTTAAGGTGTCTTTTCCTACACGGAATATCTATGTAACATGCTCTTATGTCCCACCTTCTTCTGATATTCAAGTTTATATGAATCATATTACTTGTATTAAAGAGGTTTCTTCACACGTGCGTGATAATGACCTATTAATGGTGTTGGGTGATTTTAACTTGCCGAACATCTCTTGGTCATTACTCACTGGTGAAAATTATCTAGTGCCCTCAGCACAGCACGATTTTATAGACTGCATGCTTGATCTTTCGTTGTTTCAAATCAATTCAATTTCTAATCATATGAATAGAACACTTGACCTTGTATTTGTTAACGACTACCTTATTTCTAATGTGTCTAGGTCCCCTCCTTTATCTCTTCCTGAGGATGTCTATCATCCAACTTTAGAGATTACAATGCTTAATTATAATCCTTTCATTTCGTGCTCATCAGCCAATAAGCCCCGCTATTGCTTTCGCAAAGGTAATTATTCTTTGCTGAATGAGCTTATTTATTCAACCGATTGGTCTTTTTTATATGACTCAGTTGATATGAATACATCCATTAATTTTTTTTATATCACCCTAAGCTCCCTCTTAGATGTGTGTATTCCTAAGTCAATTCCTTCGACTACTTTTTCAAAACCACCCTGGCTTACTCCCAGATTATCACATCTAAAAAATGTAAAATCCAAATATTTTAAAAAGTTTAAAAAGTCTGGTTCGTGTACAGACTTGGCTAAATATTCCATAGCCAAGTCGAACTTCTTTCTTCTTAATTCTCAATGCTATGAGAATTATCTAATTCGTTGTAAAAGGCAATTCGCCCGAAATCCGAGACAGTTTTATAATTTTGTAAACTTGAAGCGTAAATCTTCAAGTTTACAATCTTCTTTTTTTCTTTGGGTTGGATAAAGCTAGCAATGACACTGATTCTGCTAACCTCTTTGCTAATTATTTCACACTCCTCTCTCCTATTAGCTATAAACTCTTTAAAATCTTCTTACTCTCCTGGGCCGGACAATATTCCTAGTTGTCTACTCAAGCAGTGTAGTTCTTCCCTTTTTTATCCATTGCTAAAGCTTTTTAATCTATCCCTTGAAACTTCTGTCTTTCCATCTCTTTGGAAAGAATCTTATATCATTCCTCTTCACAAGAAAGGTAGGAAGTCTGATATACAAAATTACAGGGGCTTTGCAAAACTGTCCGCTATTCCTAAATTATTTGAAAAAATAATCACTTCGAATTTGCATCATTTCTGCAAATCAGTTGTTTCATCTGTTCAACATGGATTCGTAAAGAATCGGTCAACCACGACCAACCTGCTTGAGTTTAGTTCCTTGGTAAATGATGCTTTCCTTTCGAAAATGCAAACTGATGTCATTTACACTGACTTCAGTAAGGCTTTGCTAAGACTCAGTGCACCATGACATTTTACTTTTTAAACTTGACCGAATAGGTTCCCCTCTGTCCCTTTTACGTTGGATTAATTCTTATTTAAAAGGTAGGACCCAAAGAGTAATACTGAGGTTGACTACCTCTAAAAGGGTTCACGTTACTTCTGGTGTTCCTCAAGGTAGTCTTCTTGGACCTTTACTCTTTACTCTTTTTATAAATGATCTTCCCTCTGTTATATCACATGCCCGTGTACTCATGTATGCGGACGATGTCAAACTTTTTCTATCATACACTAACCCCCTACATCATTCTCGTCTACAAGACGATTTGAAGCTATGCAACTTTGATGTTCGGCCAATCAATTGCATCTAAATTGTTCATGTTTATGACTTTTAATCGTACTACACCTTATCTTGTCAGTTATACAATCGACAATATCCCTTTTCAACGTATACTAACAATTAAGGATCTAGGCGTTATTTTTGATTCTAAACTCTGTTTCAATCTTCACATAGATACCATTGTTAATGAGGCAAAAGGTGTACTTGGATTCATTAAACGATGGTCTAAAGAGTTTAACGATCCTTTTATAACAAAACTTCTGTACATCTCTTTTGTTCGCCCTATCCTTGAATACTGCTCTTGCATCTGGTCTCCACAGTATAACAACAGCCAGGATCGTATTGAATCTGTTCAGAAGCAATTTCTGCTTTTTGCCTTACGAGGTTTTAATTGGGACCCTAATCTTCGGTTGCCATCCTACTCCAGCAGACTGCTTCTTCTCAACCTTCCGTCGTTAACCAACCGTAGGACAATTCTCGGTGTTGTCCTTCTACATAAGTTGATTATTGGCGACATAGATTCTCCTTTTCTGCTAGGGCGTTTTCAATTCTCTGTTCCGGCTAGACCAACCAGAAATTATCGCCCCTTATAGCTATCTACGTGCACAACAGATTACGCTATGCACAATTCTTTTCGCGTGCTATGTAAATATTATAATAGTTTGCATCACGTTTTCTCTACCGAACTGTCTCTACCCCTAATAAAATCTTTGCTTTTAGGATACCTTCGGGAAGTCGCTGACCATTCCCAGCTATGAGCAGGGGCATAGCTTGCCGGACAGGCTGAAAAATTTTCCCCCACCGGGTCGGTGATTTCCCATTACTTTCTTCTTTGTCCTATCTACTTAACACTCTTTATCTAACTTACACTGCTTTACTTTATTAACAATCTTCTGACTTTCTTTTTTCCTATTTATTGTATTTTCTTTATTAATATAGCAAATTAAGATTATTTTTAATTTTACTTGAGATTACTTTTTTCCTACTTACAACCTTCTGCTTAGATGTAGACTCTAATAGCGTCACTGACAAAATTAGCTGTGAAAAGAGGCACAGCTGGCCGGAGTGGCAAATAAAACACCTCCATCGGTCGGTGATGCTATTTAGAAAATTGTATCCTTTAACTAGACTTTTAGCATATAATTCTATTGTACAATCTTTTGAATAATGAGGAAGACACTCGTTTTGTCGACCATTAATAAATAAAATAAATAAATAATCTTAGCTTCTGCAGCATTCCAACTCATTGTTGTGTCTTCTAAGCACTGCTATGCCTATCATAAGCAAAGTCATGTCTTCGTCTTCTTCACTCGCTTTCAACTTTCATTTTTTGACCAGCCTTTTCAAAATAAGGTATTTTACCTATATGAAGTGGTGTAACAAAATACCACTTACCTTCATATATACACACTTTTATCCAATGTTTATGAACAATATAATTTCGTAGTTATGTTTGGTAGAATTATTAATAATTGTTTTCTTGAACCATTTTAACCCATTTCTATAAATAAAGATATCAATGTTGCGACGCTCCAAATAGTTGTTGTATGTGTGTAAGGGTATCTAATAAACTTCTTTCTCTCTTGCTTCTGCCGAATCTGTTACGTTTTGCCAGCGTAGTTTGGATAGACAATGATAAAAAACTTGAAAAAGATAGAATCGTTGACGTTTGCTATTCAGGAACGAATTTATATTTATTTTTGCATCAATAAAATTGTATTTGCAGACCGGAAAACTCTTCGGTTGAATATATAATTGCAATTTTAACCACAAGCGTGTAGTATTCAAGGAATGACTTGAAATATTTATCGTTGCCCTTCCAAAGAAAATTTGGTTTTTGATACATTGGACAAGCTACATATGTATGTTTAACATAACCTTTGGAAATTTAGCTAACTTCGTGTTCTTGCTTTCCTAGCAGCTCTATTATTCACTATAAATATTTAATGCTATCGAGTTTTTAAATATAAATCTGCGGTAAATTCATCATGCATTTAATTCATGCGATCTTAAATTTTATACAACAACATAACTTATGAGATAAAGAACTTACCACCAAAAACTTGACACTTCAATGCCACAACGTCACCTTCGCTGTAGGGGCCAACAACTGTTGAACGTTCAACATTAGCACTGTCACGAATGACAACTTGCTTGGGAGGTGCTATAATTAAAATGTTCAAGAGTTAATTTTGATAGATGTTTCAAATAGATATTATGTTGCAGTCGCAAACTGCCAAATGTTAATTCCCTGAACCCATTAAAGATGGGTAAAAGGATCTCAGAACCTATAAGAGCTAAAAATTTTTGACATTTTTTCTGATAGTGCCCGCAAAGTATGAGCTTGGCCGATAATCATAGCTTGCCACACCAGCAAAAAAAAAATACTCTCTCCGGTAGGGCTCGAACTCGCGACAGACCGCACCACCTGCTATGCCTCTACTCAACAGCCACACCAATAAATAAGTATTATTAGATTAGCAGCACAGAAAAGATTCGAAAATGCAATGCTGTTGATAGAATTCGAAGCAATTTCGCTTGAATGTGTATGTTTACATGTGTACAGAAATTATTGGAATATGCACTAGCTGCCCTATCCAATTGCGCAGTTACATATAACTATCTTTATAACTTATCTTTTTTCTTAACTGACATTAATGAAATTTTCTACAGTATATCTTATTGTCAAGTCTGTAGCTCTTATAGCTTCTAAGATCCTTTCATACATACGGACAGACGGACGGACATGGCTAGATAGACTTGGCTATTGATGCTGATCAAGAATTTATATACTTTATGAGGTCGGAAATACAATATGCCCTTTTAACCATTTTCAATGGGATCAGGGTATAAAAAGGATCTCCTTCTAATCGGAGTTGAATCCGTTCCGACTACACTCGCTGAATAAGTTCACACGTTCATTTTCTGGTTGAGCGCTACCAGACCCTCGTTACTACTTCTGGATGGTCACTCAGCGCGCGCATGTGTGACCGGCAGTAATGCCAAGTCAACGATTATTAGCGCTATTCTGTCTCTTGGCGGGGTCGGCAGACGTTGGTTTGGTTAGTCTGTTTTTGCAATCAAATTTTTTCCAATATTGCTTTAAGTAAATGAGCGCTATTACTCTTTCTAGTCCCAGAAGATGTAATTGTGTTTAAGTGTTAATTTCTATCTGTATATTTAATGAATTTATAAGTTGGCGCTGTTTACACTTGATTTGCTACCAGTAGAAAAGTATAACATAATATTAATTGAAAAACTGTCTTTGATTCCTCCCAATATGATTTGTTAGATCTGTTCTTGTTTTCATGTTCCATTGCCTTTTGCTGGGCTTCTTAAATACTGCAAGGACAGACGGGGTGGACGGACGGACAGACAGGCAGACTTGGCTAGTTCACCTTGGCTATTGATGCTGATCATATATATACGTTATTAGGTCGGAGATGCTTTTTGCTGCCTGCTACATACATTTGTACATATACATAATACACTTTTTAACCATTTTCAACGGGTTCGGGCTATAAAAACAATGCACACTTCTCAATTCCAAGGTTGTTTGTTCTGTAAATGAATGCCAAGAAGTCAATTATAATAATTTTTTTTTTTTTAATTTATCTCTATTACTTCAAACGGGCATTTGGTGTTCGAAGAAGAGGGTTCGAGGTATTCCCTATTCGACTAGTGCATCTTACTTGTTAAAATAATTATAATTTTTTTTAGAAAACTATGAGTATTATTTACACTGCTGGTGAATAGCAAAAAATAAATCGCTAGCGTCTTTGCTGTAATTTAAGTCTACTAACAAAAACGTCAACCATTTTGCACCGGGTAAATCGCTAGGTCAGCGTTATGCAACGTCGTACCGCTCGGCACGCGGAAATGACATCCCCATTTTAAATTCGTCTAACAAATCGGTGTTTCCACGATTCAGAGAGAGAGAGTACCCATCCGTAAGAAACAGCAAAACTACCAAACTACTGGCAGCTAGCGCGAGTTGACAGAATTTCTATATACATGTACACACATATTTATGCGCGACAATGCGCGAATACTACCAACAGCATTGATGCTGTTTTAATTTTTTTTTTTAATTATGAATATTCGGAAACTCCCGACTAGGTCATTTTACTCATTATAATGATATAAATCAAGAGGTCATCTTTGAATGTTAAAAACTGGGATTATTCCAATTTCAAATAATAATTTAAATTTGCCGCTTGTTTTTCTTGCTATTTCAGCAGTTTATAGTAATAATACTTTCACATCTTTTACAACATCGATAAAAAAAACTTGATAAGCTACCGCAAAAAACACGATCTGTTTATGGTGAATTTACACATGAAAATGTGTATTACTATGGGAAAACGTACAGACGGCATTTAACATATTTTGCAAACATGTGAAATTCAAATATGTCTAAGAAATGTGGTTAGTAAACAAAGGCTATCAGATGACTGGCATTTGTGGTAAAGCTTGAATTTGGTTAGTTCGAGAAATAAATGTCTGTTGAATTAGAGCCAATGGTTAAGTAATTAGGTATTTGGTCTAGGGGAATTTGTTGTAAGCTAATTTCACAATTATTCCGGCTGCATATAAATTTTAACAATGTGAGGCGGCTACTAGAATTAGCCTTCCCACAGTTTTAAACTCACGGCAAGGAGCCGGCGTTTGCATCGCCAAGGTTATGGCAAGGAGCCATTGGCAGTATTATTTGATAGTTCCTATGGTTTATAAGCATCAAGTGTATTATTATCATAATTAAGTTAAAGTCGATATTATAATTAAGTTAAAGTAGCATTATAAGGGAGAGGAGCCGTTAATCGCATAGCCTGTGTATTATTGGGATGAGTGCGTATATATGGGCAAGTAGCCTTTCATAATTTGAATTTAACCGCCGGCTGCCGCTGCGCCCGTACGTTGCTGATCGGTTGCCCAACACTGCCTTCGAGAGCGCAGCTTCAATTCGGCGGCGAAGAGCGAAAGCTCCGAAGCCAGGCTGTGAAAGCTCGCGGCGAAGTTGAGTGGCTGAGGCTAGCGCTAGCGAGCGAGCCGGCACTTTTGGACAACGATCAGGGTGAGTGGACGTGTCGAGCAAGGAGCGCGAGTGATAACGAAGAAGTGTACAGCGGAGCGCTAGGGCTCCGAAGCAGTGTGGCAGGGTCCCAGTTTATCAAACTCAGTAGGTTAGATGTGAATAACATTAATGAATAAAGTGAATGTAATTAAAGTAACGAAGAGAAAATGCTGACTTTCATATCCTCGGGCGGTCACAGTGTAGTTGGTGCGAGGCCAAGGTCCGATAGTGTAGCTAGTGTGTGGCTACTGCCCGCTAAAATAGGTAGTACGGGGATGTGACCTAGTGGAGTAATTAATGTAGACATAGAGAGAGAGGTAGGATTTGGTCGGTACGTTCAGGCGACCAGAATGTGAGCAGAATCGAGTACACAGAGTAAACATCGAGAAAATAACGGCGATCGAAAAAGTACAGCGCGCGCGTGGCAGGCGGGAGACAGCGAGACCACGCTTGCACACGTGTGCACAGACGCGCGCCGCAGTCGACGTCGGTGTCGAAGGGCCGTTAAGGCGTCGCGACAGAGGCTGTACAGTAGGAGAACAGTACAGCCAACGCAAGCAATGAGAACGAGAGTGTTTAAAACTGAACAAAAACGAAGTGAATTATAAAATAATGAAGTATGAGACAAGTTAAAGGAGCGATAAGTCAGCGTTAAGGAAACCAAAAGTGACTGATTTTGTTTTATTTTATTTTTGGTGGCGTGACCAAAGGGTGAAAAAAAATTAATAATATCATTAATAAGATATATATTAATATATATACATCGGGGAAAATAAAATCTATGAAGAAACAGAACTCTAAAATAATAACGATTGTCAATAATTGGTGGAGCTTAAAAAAAAAAAAAAAAACAAAATTGATAATAAGTATTATTGACAATAATCAGTGAACTATTTGGTTTTATTTTTTTGGTGGAGTGACCAACGGCGTAGGCGGTTATCCACCTACTTGCAGGAGGGTGGCTATTCGCCTGAGATCTGGGCTCATCTTGCCGAGATGAAGTCTCAGTTCGCGAAAACGTTAGAACCGCTAACCTGGGGTGTTCCATCTGACGTGACGTGACCGCGCCAAAAGTCAGAGCCTGACCTTAGGAGCTCGCACCTTTCCCTGGTGTGGCCGTCACGGGGTTGGAAGAGGCTTACGATCCCAGGAAAAACAGGGATCGCTGCCACCACGACCAACGGGGGTATGGGGCAGAACCCGACCGACAATAATAACGTTCCCTACGCTCCCTAACCATATTCTCGGCCGGAGGTTAAGCCTTTCTCAAACGTTCCGGAACAAGTTCGGAAGTGGGGCATAAGATACGATGGCCGCTCCGACCCCTTCAGGTTCTTGGAGGACCTAGAGGAACAAGCCATTACGTATGGTATCGCCCTCGACAGATTGCACCGGGTAATGAGCGAGGTGTTCTGCGACAGAGCCACTAGGTGGTTCCTGAGCAGCGGGCTTAAAGATGTGCTATGGTCGATGTTCAGGAGGGGCTTCTTGCAGTTCTTCCTGCCCCACGCTATTTCGAAAGGCTTGAGGAGGAAGGGAAGGAGTTCAAGGCGTACCTTATAGAGCTGAGAGATCTGATGCATCACGCCATGTATGGACCGGCACAGGAGTTGTACCGGATTTACGAAAACGCCGCTCCCTAATACAAGCTCTACGTGCGTCGGCAAGATTTCTCCACGCTGGCACAGCTTACCCAGCTGGCAGTGGAGTACGAAACGGTGATGAGACAGCGAACGGAATACTCCGGAAGCACGGCAGAGAGTCAGGTGGTTGCGAGCTCAAGTAGCGCGGAGTGAGAAAGGAAGGTACAGCCCCCGAGGCGACACCTTAACCCATCCCGGTCTACTCCTATCGATGCCGAAGCGATCGTTGTGGATAGACAAGCCTCCACCCCGCAGGCAACAGCCCGTGCGGAAGTGGCCCACCGAATGAAGAACCAAGAGGAAGGAGCCGGGTATGATCGGCGACGAGCATGTCGCAGGTACGCACAGGAGGGGCACTTTGCCAGGGAATGTCCCAATGCGCCCGTTTTGTTTTCTTGGGAATGTGCGCACCGGGGCAGAAGTAACCAGGATTGTTGTCGCCGCATGGAGGCGGGAAACGGGCAATGGCGTCGCCCATGTCAGGGTCGGGTCGACGCCAACACACACAGGACTCGGTAGTAGCACACCCGCTTAAGCTGGAGAGTGGCCGAATCGGCGCCACGGTGGAGATTGGCGGGCGGCCTGCTACCATCGACACAGGGGCCACTTGCAGCTTTATGAGTGAAGACTGCGTAAGAAAGTGGGCGATTCGGGGGAGGGAGAACGAACAGGCGCGCATTCGTCTGGCAGATGGTTCCACGCTCGAAGTAGGGAAGGCCTTGAGGATAGACGTCGGCCTAGCGGGGAAGACAGTCAGCATGTTAATTCTTACCATGCCCGCATCCTGGGGATGGACTTTTTGGGTGCGATAAGCACTACGATACGCTGCGGCAAGGCGAAGCTGGTCATAGAGGCTAAGACGTCTCCGGCCGCAGGGCCTGGAATCAAGGAAGAGCCGAAAGAAAGCCTCTCGCAAGAACCAAGAACCACGAATGCCTGCTCGGCAACCGACGACAGAAGAGACGAAGAAGGAACCGAAGGAAGGCCTCCCAGGTCAGGGAAAGGGACCACCTGCTCTGCACTGACGCAGGATTGGACCAAACGCTTAAAGTGTCCAAAAGGTGGCGGGTAGACTTTCAGAGACAGGTCTACGCTGGTCATGGAGGCGGCACGGAAAGGTGCCAGACAACGGAGGGACTTGGAGCAATGGCTAGAATCCATGCGGAACTAGGTGATCAGGAGCGACTGCCAGAGGTGTGAGTGGTGCCTGGAGGAGGCGAGACGTGTAGCAAGCCCAGCACCGAAGAGGCTGAGTGGCCAGCGAATCTGGATCCGGAACTTAGGGAGTTCCTGGAGTCGGAACTGGCACTCTTCGAGGGGCTGCAGAGGCTGCGTCTCGCATATCGCGGAACACAGGATAGGGATTAAGGACGACATGCCATAAAAACAGCGATATTATCCGAAGAATCCGGGCATGCAGAGGGTGATTGACGAACAGATAGATGAGCTGATCAGGGCAGGTGCCATCGAGCCGTCGCGTAGTCCGCACAGCGGCCCAATCATCTTAGTCCAAAAGGAGACTGGCGAATGGCGCATGTGCATCGACTACCGGCAATTCAACGCGTATTCAATCCCAGATACTTATCCTGTTCCCAGGATTAATCACATCCTTGACCGGTTGCGTCACGCTCGGTTCATTTCCACTCTGGATTTGAAGCACGGATACTGGCATATACCGATGGCAGCCGATAGTCGGGAGTGTGCGGCTTTCACGGTCCCAGGAAGAGGTCTTTTCCAATGGCGGGTGAGGCCATTCGGTTTACACTCGGCGTGTGCGACCTTCTTGAACTTGAAGGAGGTGTTCCGCCGTTTAAGGGCGGCTAATCTCAGGCTAAATAGGAAGAAGTGCAGTTTCTTCCGGGAGAGGTTGGTCTACCTAGGACACGTAATTTGCGGGGAAGGAATATGTACCGATCCAGAGAAGGTGGAGGCGATACGTAACCTGAGGGCCCCGACAAATTGTAAGAAGTTACGGCAGTGCCTCGGGATGGCGTCATGGTACAGGCGCTTCGTTCCCAACTTCGCAACTCAGGTACAGCGGCTAACAGCGCCCTTAAAGAAGGGGTGGAAATGGGTATGGGATCAAGAACAGGAGAAGGCACTGCGCCAATTGAAGGACAGCTTGACGACTGCCCCTGTGTTGGCTTGTCCAGACTTTTCCGCCTGATTCGTCCTACAGACTGACGCGAGCGAGACGATAGAAGGGCAGGAGCGGGTTATAGCGTACGTGCGTAGAAAGTTGCTGAAGGCCGAAGTGAACTATTCCGCCCCCGAGAAAGAGCCTGGCAATCGCTTGGTCGAAGCTGCGTTGCCACCTAGAAGGGTACCGTTTCGACGTGGTATCGGATCACTTAGCACTTAAGTGGCTCAACTCGATCAAGAGCCCTTCAGGCAGGATCGCGCGATGGGCGAGGGAAGCTCAACGTCGTGGCCGAAACACTATCAAGACATCCTCTAGGGACCTGTCAACAAGCAGTGGTAGCCGAGTCGCCTTCAAGTGGGTCGCGAGTATGCGTGCAAGAATCGCCGAGGAGCCGGCCAAGTTCCCGAACTACAAAGAAGAGAATGGGCAGCTATATAGGCAATGGGCCACCGGACGGATGACGAAGACTACATTCCCTGGAAGCTATGTGTGACCAGTGGTCAACGCCAGAGGGTATTGGCGGAATGCCATGATGCTCCCACGGCCGGTCATCGAAGCTTGACGAAAACAGTGTCGAGGCTAGCTCAAAGGTACTGTTGGCCGGGTATGATCCGTGACGCCGCCAAGTACGTGAAGTGTTGCGAAACCTGCCAAAAGTTCAAGAGCGAGCAACTCAAACCGACTGGACATATGCTGATGAGGCAAGTGGCAGAACCGATGGCAGTACTTTGCGCGGATTTCGTCGGGCCCCTTCCACGGTCGGAACATGGCAACACCATGTTATTGGTGTTCCATGACGCTTTCTCGAAATGGGTGGAGCTGGTCCCTCTCAGGAGAGCCGCGGCGGCGCACTTGCAAACCTCGTTCCGAGAGAGGATTTTGAGCCAATTCGAAATGCCCAAAAAGTTCGTGTGTGACAATGGGGTACAATTTACAAACCGGAGTTTCAAGGCTTTTCTGGAATCCCTAGGTGTAGAGGTCCTATATACTGCCCCGTACTGTCCGCAAGAGAATCCTACTGAGAGGACAAGCCGGACTGTGAAGACCATGACAGCACAATTCATCGAAGACCATCAGAGCTCGTGCGACAAGCTCTTGGCGGAGATATCGCTAGCGGTCAACACAAGCGTGGCGGACTCAACAGGATTCAGTCCCTCTTTCCTGATACAGAGGAGGGAGCCATGGCTGCCCGCCGCTCTGTACGATCAGGTGACTCCGGGGTCCACAACTAGTGCGTTTGACCCTAGGATGAAGGCGGATAGGTTAAAAGAAATCTTTTATATCGTCCACAGCAATCTCCATCGCACAGCGGGTGGCCAAGATCTTCCATCTGAAGCTACTCCACCGAGAGACGACGGAGGACGAAGGGGAAGACCCAGGGCACGGGGATGCCCACGAGCAGGCGCCGGGTGAGAACGACACCCGTCGCCAACGTAACTAACATACTAACGTAGATTAGTTTAATCCTAATAGCGTAACCAGAATAGGCATAGTAGGATGTGAACCGCACTGTGAGGATAGGGCATTACAAAAACAAAATATATATATATATATATACATGACCAATAAATTACCAAACAAGTAGAATTTACAGATGGAACACGAAATAATAACGATCTCGTTGGATGCGGACGCCAGCAGCGGAGATACCGAACCCTTCCCTGGGCCTGGTGCCGGAGGTCGTCCGCGTGACCCCCGTCAGGGTCGCGAGTTCTACAGGAGAGGAAGGCAAGAGGAAAGTCTTCGCCAGTTCCGTCACACCCTCTACTCGCGGCGTACCCCTCCCTTTGCCACTCGTCAGAAGGATATAGGTGAAGCATGGTGTAGGAACGAGGACACAACGACAACGCCCCCACTACCCGAGCCGAGTAGTGCGACTGAGGGTCCTTCCCCAAGTGTCCCGTAGACCCCAACCGGGGTCAGGGTATAAAAAGCGTTACCAGCCTGTCACCCTTCCAGTCCCTTCAATACAGGATATCATTTCTGCCCCAAAAAAACTAACTTCGTCTTCTTATCAAGTCTCTTAAAAACCTTTTCATGGCCAGCATTTCCTTCGATTCGGATATAATCGCACTTTCAGAAACATGGAAAAATTCAACCATATCTGATTTTAAGGTTTTTTCGAACAGTTTTATTTTGTATAGAAATGATCGGCAGCGTTGAGGCGGTCGAACTTTTCTGATTTAGTACGCTAACTAACGCTGAGATTGTCTCAGTTAAGGTATCTTTTCCTACACGGAATATGTATATAACATACTATTATGTTCCTCCTTCTTTTGATATTAAAGTTTATGTGAAAAATACTACTTATTGGGTGATTTAAATTTGCCGAACATCACTTGGTCACTATTCCCTGCCGAAAATTATCTAGTGCCTTTAGCACAGTATAGATTGCGTGCTAGATCTTAAGTTGATTCAAATCAACTTAATTTCTAAGTTGTAGGAACAGTCAGTAAAATGTTGCCATTATCGAAAATAAACTCGATCTGTGCAGGCACTAGGAGGACCTACAGCTAAACTGTTAAGTCTGTGGCTCTTATGTACATACGAAGAAAATTATTCACTGCTGAATAAACATCCTATACTCCCTCTTCTACAAAGTCTTATTAAGAAATGTTAAGGACTGAGAGATTAGTTCTCATAGAAACAGACAGACGGACAAGCAGACAGACGGACAGACGGAAATGGCTATATCTACTCGGCTGTTGACGCTGATCAAGAATATATATACTTTATGGGGTCGGAGATGTTTCCTTCTATGCGTTACACATTCCACGCCAAAATTGGAATAAACTCTGCAAGGGTATAAAAACACATACACATACACATACACATACACATACACATACACATACACATACACATACACATACACATACACATACACATACACATACACATACACATACACATACACATACACATACACATACACATACACATACACATACACATACACATACACATACACATACACATACACATACACATACATACACATACACATACACATACACATACACATACACATACACATACACATACACATACACATACACATACACATACACATACACATACACATACACATACACATACACATACACATACACATACACATACACATACACATACACATACACATACACATACACATACACATACACATACACATACACATACACATACACATACACATACACATACACATACACATACACATACACATACACATACACATACACATACACATACACCTACACCTACACATACACATACACATACACATACACATACACATACACATACACATACACATACACATACACATACACATACACATACACATACACATACACATACACATACACATACACATACACATACACATACACATACACATACACATACACATACACATACACATACACATACACATACACATACACATACACATACACATACACATACACATACACATACACATACACATACACATACACATACACATACACATACACATACACATATACAGCCGTGTGACAAGCGGCCCAAAGAATACTACCACAGCTTGTCATTGCTTGTCGTACGACTGAAATGATACGGGGATGTAATTGCTCGGAGAGGTCCCTCTAGTAGGCGAAAAGATTCTGACAACCATTAGCCTGGCAATGACCAGATCGATTCCGTTCCTGGGCAATTAAAGCAACTCGTGACCTCCGGCAGTGGCCATGAATCCCCTGGGTAGGCGCTGCACACCCGTGACGCGCCTAGCTAATACGAGAAGGCGACTAAGACTGAGACCAGTAACGTCTTAGGTTGCAAACTCTGGACAACCCTACACGACAAGATGACCTCTGGGCTGACGGCTGACAGTATTCTAGCATCTCAGTAAGTGGAGTGAAATCTGACTTAACTGACTGCTAGGTTAATGCTGTTAACGCCCCCGTCCCGTTAAAATATGGCAAATCTCCTAGCACGCTCCTCGAATCGTCGCCATTTAATTGGCAGTATAGGTTCAGATGTGATATTCCTGATTAACGCCGATCTGGCTCTGAACACCCGACCCCATGAAGGCGGTTGTCAACCCTCGCATGGCCTCACTGCTTGCAAAGACAACCATGAGATCTAAACGCGACTGTACAATGACCAAGGACAGCGGCCAAGGAGTTGGGACCCAATAAAATGAGTACCAATGAAATCCCACAAATGAAGGAGAGCTGTGATGCTTTTGCAAAGAGCAGCAGAATGGCGAGATCACCACTAGGTGTTCCAACAGCCGCCCCGATAGAGACGAACTCAGGACGGGAGCCAACGACGGTAAACCAGAGCAGCTCATCACTACGAGAACTCGGGCAGGAGATCTCACAGCTGGTAGTCATGCTCAAAGATGGCAAGCGACGTTCCATCCACCAGCCAATGCGAGACTCGATAGAGAGCTTCAGAGTGCTCTACGAGCTGGCGGCAATCTAGCTGCACGACGAAGGAGCCAAGGAGATCATCAGGACACACCAGTCATCCCAAACATCGCCATTGTTCAGGACGACGATAGACGTCAAGCGGAAGCAAGCCACAGCACAGACACTACAAGCAAAACGAATCCGAGGACCAGCCGGTAGCCAGGCTACCGTATTAACGGCGCAGGAGACACTGAGCCCCAAGCGGATGGCGACAAGTGGAAAGAGGTCACATACAAGAAAAGGATGGAGGTCATCAGGAAAAACAGCAAGGGATTGCTCAAGGAAAAGGCGCGACGGGATGCTATAGTCATCTCGGCAAAAGGCGAAGCGAACTACTCAGAGATACTGAGAAAAGTTAAAGCGGACGAAAAGCTGGGCGAGCTCGGAAATGCGGTGACAAGGATAAAAAAAAGGATAAAAGGCCCTTTCAGTAGGTTTCCTTAGAGTAGGCGTGGCCAACTCGAGAATCCGCGAACGGATTAACAGCAAGACACTGTAAAAGTGATGTAGGCAGATCGAATCTGGCTAAGAACTGCAAACAAGAGCCACAATGCATGCTCTGTAAGGAAAGGAATGCCGACATCAAACACATTGTCGGCAGCGGCAGATGCCCCGTGTTTAGGAGCGCCCTGGCCAACAGAAAATGAAGTGGACACAGCTGAACCTCAACCACCGCGAGGCTGCTCAGGGCCAGAAATACGGACGTCGCAATAATCTGCGAGCCATGCAAGCCTATCGCTGGAAGTGGCTGGGTGGCAAGTAAATATGGAAAAGCGGCCATTTGGTATCTCAAATTCCGGGTCCACGAGGTCAGAGCAGCAAACGACGGATTCGTGAGAGAAAAAATTAATGGAATCACCGTTTACAGTTGCTACGCACCCCCAAGCTTGGAACTGCGGCAATTTCAGACCATGCTGGAAGAAATATTAGAAGACGGAGACTTTAACGCCTGGGCCGTGGAATGGGGAAGCAAGGAAACTAACCCGAGAGGGACCACCCTGCTAGAAGAGTTCGCGGCCCTCGACTTGGGGCTTGCAAACGACGGGCAGGAGCTCACGTACTGCAAGGCCGGTAGAGGCTCTATTATACATATTACCCTGCTCAGCAGCTCACTTTATAGGCTAACTAAATGGAAAGTCAGTAACGAGGTGCTCAGAGTGCAATTGCTCCAATGATGCAGAATCATAGGATTCGCAGATGACCTAGCTCTAGTAGTGGTGGGCAAAGAAATAGAAGACGTGGAAGCGGCTGCGAATGCAGCCATTGGATCGTGGCCAGCTAGATGCGTGGTGCTAGCTTGGAGCTGACAGGGCATAAAACAGAGGACATAAAACAAGCCGCAAAATAGTCGAGTTTGCTAGATTTCAGGTAGACAGCGTTAGTATTGAGTCAAAGGCTTCCATTAAGTATCTGGGGGTCATGTTAGACAACAGGCTTAGCTTTAGCCAGAAAGCAGCCAAAATGCAGGCGGCCCTTTCGAGGATGTTACACAACATAGGAGGACCTAAAGCAGGTAGGCGTCTCGCCCCTCGCGAGAGTTGTAGCCTCCGTGCTGCTCTATGCTGCACCGATATGGGCTTCAGCGGTTGCAAGCCAGATAGGCCTCCGAAGGAAGATGTCTATCCCGCTCAATGCTCTGCGCACCACTTCTGGATTTCGGACGGTGTCGGACGAGGTAGCCACAATATTGGCAGGAATGCTGCCAGTAGTTATACTGGCCCAGGAAATGGAGAAAATTTACATGGCCCGAAGAGACACGGGAGTCGCCGTCTCAATGGAGGTCATCCGGTCGGAGAGAGTAACATCAATGGCAACGTGGCTGGAGAGATGGAACACGGCGAACAAGGGGAGATGGACACATAAACTGATCAACAATCTGGAGCAATGGATTAGGAGACGGAATGGCGAAATGAACTTCCACTTAACACAGTTTTTCACTGGACACGGCGGGTATAGGTATATAGTATCTCCATAGGTTCAGGCATGAGGATTCTTCAGAGTGCCCGAACTGCCCAAATCTGGACGAAGACCCGGAACACGTGCTGTACCAATGCTCGAGGTACAGAGAGGTAGTGGGCTCTGCGCCTCCACCGGAGGGACTGGTAGCGTTCATGCTGGAAGGAGAGGACAAGTGGAGAAATATAAGCCAGCTCATAATAAGCATTCAGAGGGATCTGAGACGATACGAAAAGTAGCGACGACTAATGGATACTGCCTAAAATAGGCAACCCATCCCCGCGAAGTAATACTTTGCGGTGATCCCGCGGGGAATGTGGTGTGTGAGTGGGGTGTGAGTTTAGTACGTAGGTGCTGACGGAGTCAGCAAATCGTGCATACGGTTGGCCCGGGCCTTCAGTATCTTACGATGATTTTCACCTCCGTGCTGTAAGCAAAAAAAATAAAAATAAAAACACATACAAATTAACATCCTTCAGTCCTGTAGTGGCTGAAGATTAGGTTGAGAGGCGAATGTGCCTCTTATTGCTGGCCTCGGGCTCAGACCATAAAACAAATTATTTAACGGCTAAGTGCCGGAGTGAATATTTATTTAAGCGACTTATTGGAAGAGCGCTGAATTCAAAACTAAAGAAAATTAATGCACAGAAAGTTTTACTTAAGCTAAGCCAAAACTCGCATCACGCCACAATGTCATGGTCGGCAAGCCGACTCAGCAAATTCTTAGGCAATAACGGAAACTCTTGCAGCAAAACAAAAGTGTCCGGTTACCGCCGCTGACCATTGCAGCTATTGCGCGCTGATACAAAGTATGCAATGTCGCAATTGCGGGGGCTGTTCTTTAACTTATGAAGCACACGATAGCGAGGGTTGATTATAACTTATGATAAGTGTTATGTGTTAACTACTCCCCCTTCAATTATAAGGCCGTCCTCGGCCGACCCAATCCCAGCGACGACTTCTCGTAACTGCTTCGCAGACTTCTTTGCGTTGATGATTCGCCAAAGAGTGAGGCCAATGCAGATTAAAGCACAGCATATGGCTCCAATGATGAATGCCACACGATAAGCTTGATCAGTTCCGGCGTCTTTCTTGAATTGCTGTACCACCTTCAAATTACGTTCACTCAAACGATGAAGGTAAGGGAGGCTGAGGACATCTTGGCTGGCAGTGATGTTCAGCAAGGGAGAGTTGGCAATACCCGGGACTCTATTGCGTACGTTATTGTGATTATAAAACAGAGTCCCGTTAATTGCGACTCGGTCTCAGAACGTGATGAGATGCGTGTCTTGTACCTGGATCTCAGTGCCGTTGTCCACCTGAATCCTTGCGGACCCGTCGTTGAGGATGATGATTCCGTCATCTACATGGGTGATTATTTCCAGGTTGCTCGACTGGATCTCGCAGTGTGCCGTGCCACCTGCATGGAGCTCTTTGGCACATGAACTCTCTAATGCCAGACGACAAAATGTGGCTCCAGGTGAAGCGGCGCGACTCTGCAGTGTGTGGGTTTCTCCATCGCATTCGGCTATGACGTTGTCAAACAATCGCAATATGAAGTTCTTGTGGACGACAGGATAAATCGTAATTTTTCTGCAAGCTTTTTTAATCTTTTGGAATTTAATTATAAAATGTATAGTGTTAATGGATTGAAGAACTTTTACGGACGCAACGGACATAAGATCTCCTTTGGGAGTGTTGGTGGGTTCCTCTAGCCAAATTGATTTCAAATCTGAATGGTCCAAAATGTTTGGGCTAACAATGTTAGCCTTCGCAAGAGTAATAGCAAGCATTAAATTTTGTAACTCCATCATCAGCATTCTGTTTCTAGTCAGTAGTGTTTCAAATAAATGGCTAGTGTCAACTGTGAGTTTTTGGTTATCTTGAGAATTTTATTGACAGTGATTGTTAACTTGTTGTTGTTGTTAAGCTGGTCTTGAACTCTAGTGTTTATTTCTATTTGTCTATTGTTGGCATTTATTAGTTACCTTTCAGTGAAAAAACTATGCCAACTGGCTAAAAAAAAATTGTGAGAAAACAAAGGAGTCACCATAGGTTGTCCTTGTGGACCACCCTCCCTCTAATGAGGACCTCGGTCCCCAGGTCTGCTTCCACGGCCTTCTTATCACATAAAGAAGTGAGTTTGTTTCCGAGCCTTCGGTTGGACTTGACAAAAACTTTGTCACCAACGTCGAAGACCCTATTCTGCCGATTTGCGTTCTCCCTAGCTCTGAGCGTCGTCTGAGCGTTTCTGATCTTTTCTTATGGCTCATCAGGGTGCGCCTGAACCACATCGACTGGTCTCTGGTCGATGACCGAATGGATTGACTTATTGTACTCAGCTGTAGCCAGTAAAATGACTTCTACGGTGTCACTTATGCCTTTATCGATCTTTAGGCAACTGGCTAGTTCTAACAGAGTGCTGTGAAAGCGCTCAACCTGTCCATTCGAGATGCTATGCAATGGTGGTGCATTTGAAATGCTGACCCCATAGCTGTTTGCGAGCAAAGTCACGATGGTCTCTGAATTCAATGACGGTTCATTGTCCGAGTAAATGGATCTGGCTTTTGGAAAAAAATTCATTAGTTGCATTAAAGCTGGCTTCAGATCCACAATGGTTCTTGAAGGGACCGGTTGGACAATAGCAAACTTAGAGAACTTGTCGATGCAAGTGAGAAAGTATTTCCTGTCAGTGGAGAAAATGTCTATGTGTAACATCTCTCCTACATGTGAGGGGATCGGTGTCTCCCCAAGCTCTTGTTTTTTGGGGTGTCTATCATATTAAGCCGTAGCACATGTTTTGCAATTTTGTACTATTTCATTGGCTATTTTTGCCATCTTTGGAAATTAGTACTCTGAGAGTACCTGCTTAAAATTTTCCTGTGCAGACCTATGGGCCCTATTATGCTCGGCTGTGAGGATTTCCCTTCTTTCTCCAACCGCAAATACGTCCACTACGCGATTTTTGCAGTGCCAGAATTTTGTGGCCGGGTATCTTCGAACTAATGCATCTTGTATCATTGCATGCGTGTGTAAATTACAGTGGAGAGCACTTACGCATTTGGGTGAAACTACATTTTCGAGCTCTTCTAGCAGCGATTCGACGCAAGTATAGCTGATCAAGTAGCGTTTCTTATTTCCAAAAAGAATAAAACTTCGTTTTAAGGGGAAACGCGCCTCTTCTAGCACTATTTGGTTTTGAAAACAATTCAAGGGTTTGTCTGTTGTCTCAATGGTGTTGGTGAGAGATACCTCACTATGGATCGTTGCTGCGCAGGACTCAGCTTCTTGTTCATTTACAGCGTTGAGCTGCTGACAAGGCATCTTGACAAGGCATCCTCAACCAGATTGTCCTTGCCAGGCTTATAGAAGATACGTGCAATAGACTCGTCAATGCGCGCTTTCCAGCTTTTAATCTTCGCATTTGGATTGTATTCCGAAACTGCGAAGGTCAAGGGTTGATGGTCAGTGAAGATATAAATGTCTTTCACCCCATACAAATAGTGCCTTAACTTGGCAAGTGACCATACGATGGCCAATAACTCTCTCTCATTTGTTGCATATTTAACCTCGCTGTCCTTCAATGTTCTTGAAATCATTGTTATAGGACGACCCTCTTGAGACAAAACTGCACCTATGCCGTGAGCCGAAGCATCGGTTGTTAGATCGAATGGCTTCTTAAAATCGGGGTACCTGAGCATTACATTCTCGGATGACAAAATATCGCGCAACTTCTGAAACGCCCTTTGCTGCACTTCAGAGAATTGAACCCTTATATTTCTGGACCTATGCTTACTGACTGTTCCGTTTTCACCCTTCAAGATATTCGAGATGGGTCTTGCTATTGCGGCGAAGTCCCTAATGAAACATCTGTAATAACTTGCGAGGCCTAGAAATGATCTGACCTCGAACAGTGTTTTAGGTTCTGGATACTCCTGTATAGCCCTAACCTTTTTAGGATCCGTCGTGGCGCCAGTGCTGGTGACTATGAGACCAAGAAAGTTCACGCTTTTCTTAAAAAAACGTGACTTTTCGACGGAGACCCTCATGTTTGCTTCGTGTAAGCTTTTTAGGACCCAATCCACGAGTTTAATGTGGGATTCCTCATCTTCTGAAAAGATGATTACGTCATCGACATAAACATAGCAAGATTTGCCAATCTGCTCTCGCAGTATGTCGTCGATGGTTCTTTGTAAGGTGCTTGCTGCATTCTTTAATCAAAAGGGGAGTCTTTTGAACTCGTATTTCCCCCCGTTCACAGAGAAAGAGGTTTTTCACGGTCGCGTTCAGCGAGTATGATCTGGTGATAACCAGACTTGAGGTCTAATGTTGAAAAGAATTTGGCTCTCCCCAAATTCCCCAATATCATTGATATATTTGGCATAGGGTATTTGTCAGGCACGGTTCTTTCGTTCAGTTTGCGAAAGTCCATTACCAACCTCATTTTCCTACTGCCTGCTTCATCAGTGCCCTTCTTGTCTACTACCCATATTGGGCTATTGTAGGGAGAGACGGACTTTTGAATTATATCATTTTTTAGCAGATCCTTGATTTCTTTGTTAACGAAATCAGCTGCTCCCATTGGATATGGGTAAAGCTTGGCATAGATCGGTTGCTCATCTGTGGTCCTAATGGTAGCCACGACTGATGTGTTATATGACAACGCCTCGTCTGGGTCTGCAAAGGCCCTTTGTCTGGTCTTTAGCATTTTCAAAAAAGAACTTCTAGCTAATGGGGATGCGTCTGCACAGTCTACATTTGTAAAATTTACATTTTTGCACGTGTGGAAGGTGATTTGTTCGACCTTCGTACCCCACTTAAGTTGTCCTGAAGCTAGACAAAGCGAAGCAGCTGCATGCTTTAGCAGGTCAAGGCCTACAATCCCATCAAAAGTTGACAAGTCCGGTAGAATAAAAAAGGTTGCCTTTAACCCAAACATTGAAACAAAGCATTTATGTGTAGTTTGTGTCTCGTCGTGAATGGAATGCATTTTGAAGGGGGACTCTACCGAGCGGACGGTCAACCCTTCATGTGGCCGAATGAAATTCTTGGCCGCGCCCGTGTCTATGAGGAATCGCATGTGAGTCCCTACTACTCTTCGTCTGATGACGGGTAGCAGGGATTTGCTCCTAAAAAATTGAGGGCATCAGAGTCTTAACATCGTCATTGCTTTGTGCCGCTGCGCTGGAGGCGGCATCAGCATACGCCTCTGCCCCCTGTCCCACGTCTTGCGTGACGTGATTCAACCTCTGCTGATTTCTCTGACCGCCTGTGCGGTCAGATGCGGGGTGCTTCCTATTCGCGTAGGCAGGGGCCTGAGTGGGCTGCAAGACCCTTGAGAAGGAAAGATCGACCTCTATGGGCACCGGTGCGCCATTATTATTGTGCTGCCTGCTGCTTCGTTGGTCAGTCTGCACTGGGGCCTTGCTTTGCTTTCTAAAGAGCGGATTCTTTGTACCGCTAGCTTGTGCTTCGGCTTGTTGCGAATGCCTCTCCTGTTGGTGACCCTGCGCTTTTGCATGCGACCTGCGCTCTTTGTCTGCTAGACTTCTTGCGAAATTAGCCGCGAATGCGTACCTTTCATGATTTGACTCGACTTCTTGCGCGAGAGCTAGCGCTGAAAGAGCACATCTGTAAGACTGCGCTTGAGACCCGATATGAACACACGCAACGCATTGTCGCGGAATTTTTCACATAGGCCCTTTGCTAAAGCCGGCTCGTATGACATGTTAACTTTGTTAGTGAGAAGAGTGAGTTTCTTCTCTACCTCATCGTAATATTGAAGCAGGGACAGGCCACCTTGCCTCAAGGTACCTAATTGCTGTTCAATGACATGAATTGGTCTCTTGTCACTGTATGTGAAATATACGCATTTTATTATCGCATCAAAATTCAATACAGTACCAATTGAGGCCAGTACCGCGTCTGCGGGGCCCCTAATCTTGCTTCTTATGATGATAACAGCCTGATAATGACGAGAACTGCCATTATGTGGTCTGAAGATCTCGTAAGCGGCTAATGCTGCCTGCCTCCAAGATACATAAGATTCCTGAACTCCTGCAAACTTGACGGCATCTAGCGGCTCGTCACAGCGAATGTCGTTTCTAATTCCTATAGCAGCATATGCTACTACTTGTGGGGCGGCAACGTTTGCTGCTGCTATTTGTTCAGCTAACTCATTAATTCTTTGAGTCAACGCTTGCTCCCTCTGCTGGTTTGCAGCGGCCTGTTTGGCTAAAGCATTGCTGATAGCCGTCCTTACTATTTCCCTAAGCTGATCTGGATCCATTTTACCTGATGGTGGGGGAACTGGAGGGAGAAGTCTTGTAGCCGGGACTCTGATGCGAATGTCACAGTCGGAATCTGAGTCGCTAGACTGCTTGCGAGGGTTTCTATATTGGCTGAACCGTGACATGCACAGGCCAGTGACCGCGGAAAATAAAACGGGCCGTCAAAAGATGGGTCGAATTACGTCGCAGCTCTGTACCACGAGAACTGTATGTATTGTTATAGCACAATTTTAGACACATAGAAAGTAACACAAAGTAATTTTATTAACGATCTGGATGATAAATTGTTTCAACTAAAATTCTCAAAGCAGTCAGTCTCACGTGATTCAGAAACTTGGTTCTGATTATTATTATTTAAAAAAAATTTTTGATTGATCTGTTGCAATATAAAATACTCACTAGTACTAACTAAAATAAAAAAATTTTTGTGTTTGAAGAAAAGTTTTGGCTAGAGTATCCACTTACATGATTCAATTAACACAAAAAAAAATTTCCTTTATAAAATTGGTCACTCGCAGCTCCCGCGCTGCTGTCTTAATTGTTGTTGGTTGTTGCAGCTCCCGCGCTGCTGTCTTAATTGTTGTTAGTTGTTGCAGCTCCTGTGCTGCTGTTTTACTTGTTTTGGTTGTGGAGTCTGACCACTAGTTGGGCGCCAATTAACATCCTTCAGTCCTGTAGTGGTTGAAGATTAGGTTGAGAGGCGAATGTGCCTCTTATTGCTGGCCTCGGGCTCAGACAATAAAACAAATTATTTAACGGCTAAGTGCCGGAGTGAATATTTATTTAAGCGACTTATTGGAAGAGCGCTGAATTCAAAACTAAAGAAACTTAATGCACAGAAAGTTTTACTTAAGCTAAGCCAAAACTCGCATCACGCCACAATGTCATGGTCGGCAAAGCCGACTCAGCAAATTCTTAGGCAATAGCGGAAACTCTTGCAGCAAAACAAAAGTGTCCGGTTACCGCCGCTGACCATTTCAGCTATTGCGCGCTGAGACAAAGTATGCAATGTCGCAATTGCGGGGGCTGTTCTTTAACTTATGAAGCACGCGATAGCGAGGGTTGATTATAACTTATGATAAGTGTTATGTGTTAACTTACACATGCACATACACATACACATACACATACACATACACATACACATACACATACACATACACATACAAATACGAATACACATACACATACACATACACATACACATACACATACACATACACATACACATACACATACACATACACATACACATACACATACACATACACATACACATACACATACACATACACATACACATACACATACACATACACATACACATACACATACACATACACATACACATACACATACACATACACATACACATACACATACACATACACATACACATACACATACACATACACATACACATACACATACACATACACATACACATACACATACACATACACATACACATACACATACACATACACATACACATACACATACACATACACATACACATACAGGGTGGGACGAGATTGTTTTCATAGAGTGCGGACGCGATTTGTAACTGCTCCGTGAAAATAAACAAATAAACCTGTGAAATTAAAGTGAAGTTAGTGCACGTGTGCAGGGAACCGAGACAGGCCTAAGACACCAAAAGGTGCGTGGTGGTACTCACTGCGGAGCCCGTGCAGATCATTCCTGGGGTGGCGTCTACAGTTCCACGATCCAGGCGAGGGGAGTGGAGGCGTCTACTTGACGTGTTTGTGCGCTTTGTGAGTTTTACCACTCAATAGTATTAGACGTCTCGCAAAGCTATTTGTGCAGTTGGTTGCATTCATTCTAACAGCTGTTATTAGTGTTGGCTAGCGCAGTTCACAACCAGCTGATCTGCACTATAGAGGCAGCTGCCAAACTGCGTAGCGGAGATACCAACCAGGCGATAAGCGGTAACTGGCAGAAAGTACAGCATACTTTCGGGCTTACGCTGTTCTTGCTAAGCATTTAAGCTTTGGAGAAAGAACAGGCAAAGAAGCCGATATCGGTGCTCAACACAGGCTCCAGGGCAAAAAAGGAGCAAAAGGTCGCGGAACAGACCAATTTCCAACCCCCCCGCCGCGGCGGTGCCCATAAAAACGGGGCTCTGGTGACCGAGTCGGAGCGGTATAACTCCCAGCGGTTAATAGCCAGAGGGAAACCGTTGGCCACCGAGGGACTTTCCTGTAGAGCCCTGATAGTTAGAGCAGGTGCCCACAGTAAAAATGGAGGATGAGCTGCATGCCATTGCGCGCCGCTCTGCACTACAGCGATCACCGTCACACCAGGCGGTCACGCCAGTGCAGCAAAGAGTGGCTGCGTCGTCGCCGGCAAAAGCGAGTGAGGAGCTGCCAAGAACGCTAAGAGGCACGATCGAGAAGATGGGCTTAGTCCTAAACGGCTTAACGGCGCTGTTCAACGGACAACGCCACATTAGCGGGCTGATGCGAGAGGAACTCGCGAGAGTAGAAAGCCTGCAGAAGGTGGCGCTCAAGCTCTGTGCGCCGGAAACGAAGTGCGACGAGGCGCAAACGACGCCGTCATTAGTCAGACGTATGGAGCCGAACGTGCTAAAGACGCGGCCAACGAAGCTCGGGGGCCAAAAAGAGGCAAGCACGCCCAAACGGCCGAGGGATGGCGTGCCAGAGCAGCGCAGAACCCCCTCCAAGAAGGCTAAACGCCAAGGTCAAAACCCAGCGAAGCAGGCGCTGCTCACGCATCAAAAGACAGCCCCTGCAAACTCCATAAACCTTAACCACTGCATAGCTGCTCAAGCCATCTTGGAGCAGACTGTTAGGGAGATGCGCATTGATATTGCCATTATCAGCGAACCCCACCACCGAGAAACCAACTGCCCGAGAATATGGACCGAGGATCAGGATGGAAAAGCTGCGCTCTGGGTATGTGGCGACCCATCGACATCGCTGACAAAAACAAAGTCCTTCACTGGGTTTGTACGCGCACAATACGGCAGCCTGTGGATATACAGCTGCTAACTGGCCCCAAGCATGCAGCTCTGCGAATTTACATCTGCATTAGATGCATTAGTAGATGACGCAAGGGGCGGAAGGTCATTATTGCTGGTGACTTCAACGCCTGGGCAGTGGAATGGGGCAGCCAAGCAAGAGGTCGTGCCCTGTTGGAAAGCTTCGCAGCCCTAGATATAGCCCTGCTAAACTTCGTCTCGGAAAATACCTTCACTCGAGGTGGTATCGGATCCATAGTCGATCTCACCTTCGCAAGCTCGTCACTTTTTAGCGCAACAAAATGGCAACTAAGCGACTTATACACCGCAAGCGACCACTCCGCAATAATATGCACGATTGGTGAAGGAACTGCAGCCAGCACTAGAAGCCTAAGTCGGAAAGCTTACCGCCTGGATACTTTCGACCCCGTGGCCTTTTCGAATGCAGTCCACTCGCTTGTCACTGCCGGCAACGCAGAGAGAAGAGCCTCCCAAATGGCATGCCAGCTATCGCGTGCCTGTGACGAGAGCATGCAAACCCGGAAAACGTTTCGGCGCCACCATGTACCCACGTACTGGTGGAACGAAAATATTGCAAAAGCACGGCGGAACTGCATCCAAGCCAGGAGGAGATACCAGCGAGCCCGAGGTAGACCCAACTATGCCGAACAGCAGCTAAGGTATCAGAGTGCCAGAAAAATGCTAAAAAAGTCCATAAGAGATAGCAAACGAGAATGTTTCCTGGAGCTATGCGACTTAGCCGAATATGATCCTTGGGGCAAGGCGTACAAAACTGTCGTTAAAACACTCTACGCCGGCAAACAAGCGCAGCCTTCTGACCAGTAAGGCACCGGGTCCGGACGGAATCCCCAACCGAGCACTGAAACTAGCCATGTCCTTGCGGCCCGCGCAGTTCGTGCAGCTTTTTAACATGTGCCTAATGGAGAGAACTTTCCCCACAATATGGAAACTCCAAACCCTAGTTTTATTACCGAAGCCTGGTAAGCCGCCTGACGACCCATCGTCATACAGGCCGATTTGCCTCCTGGACACGTTAGGCAAAGTGCTGGAGAAGCTAATCTGCAACAGGCTTCAGGTAGCTGTCGACAACAATGGTGAGCTGTCCCAAAGCCAATTTGGTTTCACCAAGGCAAAGTCTACAATAGACGCTCTGGAGAAAGTGGTCGGCATAGCAACAAACGCCATCCAAGGATCGAGATGGAAAAGCGGCACAAAAAAGTACTGCCTCATCGTCACGCTGGATGTTAAAAACGCCTTTAACACAGCCAGGTGGGACAAAATATTGGATGCATTGTCAACGTTCCGCGTCCCATATTATCTTCAGGAGACGATACGCAGCTACTTCACTGGAAGACTGCTGCAATACGACACCGCAGACGGCCCCACTACACATCAAGTGTCCGCTGGAGTGCCCCAAGGCTCAGTTCTAGGACCCCTCCTCTGGAACATCATGTACGATGGCATCCTCCGACTGGAACTCCCGATCGATACAAGTATCATCGGCTTCGCGGACGACGTGGCCCTAGTAGTCGTCGGCAAGGAATTGAAGGACGTAGAGGAATCGTGCAACCACAGTATTGACCGTGTGCACCAATGGCTGGCAGCAGCTGGACTCGAGCTGGCTGCTCACAAAACAGAAGCGGTGTTAGTCAGCAGTCGAAAAAGAGTGGAAACAGCGCACATAAGAGTCGGCAGTGCGACAATAGAATCAGCAGGGCGGTAAAGTACCTGGGTGTCATGCTAGACACAAGAATGTCGTTCAAAGAGCACTTGGAGTACGTGCACAAGAAAGCAGCAGAGTCCTGTCGAGCGCTATCCAGGATTATGCTGAACACACGGGGACCGAAACAGCAGAGACGCCGTCTCCCTATGACCGTAAACCGAGCGGTAATAATGTACGCGTCCCCCATCTGAAGCAGAGCTATGGCTGTTCCCAGCTACAGCCGGGGCGTGCACTCTATATATCGCCTAAGCGCTCTACGGGTCAGCTGCGCATTCCGGACGGTATCGGTAGAAGCGGCGCTGGTTATCGCAGGAATGGTCCCGCTAAGCGAACTGGCAACAGAAGCTGTAGTTTGCTATAGAGCCCACGATGGAAGCAACACAGCAAACTCGACTCGCACTGAGGCAAGGATGCAGAGCGTAGCACGATGGCAAGCACGTTGGGATCGCGCATCTAAAGGACGCTGGACGCATAGGCTTATCCCAAACTTGGAAGCCTGGACAAATCGCAAGTATGGCAATACTAATTTTTATTTAACGCAGCTCCTTTCAGGCCACGGATGCTTCAGGAGCTACTTAAAGCGATTCGGCCACGACAACACAGACGAGTGTTCTTGGTGCGGCAGAGGAATCATAGAGGACGCCAATCACGTCATATTCGTGTGTGGACGTTTCGCAGCGAACAGACAGGAACTGAAGGATATCATGGGCAGACCTATCACGGTGGAAAACCTGGTCACGAGCATGATAGAGACCGCACAAAAGTGGGACGCTGCCAGCACCTTCGCAGCAGAAGTAATGCGAGAACTCAGGAGAGTTGAGCGCAGCAGACGGAGAACCGCGGATATTTAGGTAGCAAGAACATGCCTGTGAAGCAATGCTTCGCGGCCGTTCCGCAGGCAATCCACGCTACCTAAACAATACCCCACCTATAACCTAAGATAAATAACTAAGGATAAATTAATAAACTGAATACAAAAAAAAACACATACTCATACACATACACATACACATACACATACACATACACATACACATACACATACACATACACATACACATACACATACACATACACATACACATACACATACACATACACATACACATACACATACACATACACATACACATACACATACACATACACATACACATACACATACACATACACATACACATACACATACACATACACAGCCGTGTGGCAAGCGGTCCACAGAATACTACCACAGCTTGTCATTGCTTGTCGTACGAGGCGACTGAAATGATACAGGGATGTAATTGCTCAGAGGGGTCCCTCTAGTAGGCGAAAAGATTCTGACTACCATTAACCTGGCAATGACCAGATCGATTCCGTTCCTGGGCAATTAAAGCAACTCGTGACCTCCGGCAGTGGCCAGGAATCCCCTGGGTAGGCGCTGCACACCCGTGACGCGCCTAGCTAATACGAGAAGGCGACTAAGACTGAGACCAGTAAGATCTTAGGTTGCAAACTCTGGACAACCCTACACGACAAGACGACCTCTGGGCTGACGGCTGACAGTATTCTAGCATCTCAGCAAGTGGAGTGAAATCTGACCTAAATGACTGCTAGGTTAATGCTGTTACCGCCCCCGTCCCGTTAAAATATGGCAAATCTCCTAGCACGCTCCTCGAATCGTCGCCATTTAGTTGGCAGTATAGGTTCAGATGTGATATTCCTGATTAACGCGGATCTGGCTCTGAACACCCGACCCCATGAAGGCGGGTGTCAATCCTCGCATGGCCTCACTGCTTGCAAAGACAACCATGAGATCTAAACGCGACTGTACGACCAACGACCAACGTACAAAGACAACGGCCAAGGAGTTGGGACCCAATAAAATGAGTACCAATGCAACTCCACGAATGAAGGAGAGCTGTGATGCTTTTGCAAGAGCAGCAGAATGGCGAGATCACCACTAGGTGTTCCAACAGCCGCCCCGATAGAGACGAACTCAGGACGGGAGCCAACGACGGTAAACCAGAGCAGATCAGCACTACGAGAACTCGGGCAGGAGATCTCACTGCTGGTAGTCATGCTCGAAGATGGCAAGCGACGCTCCATCCACCAGCCAATGCAAGACTCGATAGAGAGCTTCAGAGTGCTCTACGAGCTGGCGGCAATCCAGCTGCACGACGAAGGAGCCAAGGAGATCATCAGGACGCACCAGTCATCCCAAACATCGCCATTGTTCAGGACGATGATAGACGTCAAGCGGAAGCAAGCCACAGCACGGACACCGCAAACAAAACGAATCCGAGGACCAACCGGTAGCCAGGCTACCGTATTAACGGCGCAGGAGACACCGACCCCAAAGCGGATGGCGACAAGTGGAAGGAGGTCACATACAAGAAAAGGAAGGAAGTCATCAGGAAAAACAGCAAGGGATTGCTCAAGGAAAAGGCGCGACCGGATGCTATAGTCATCTCAGCAAAAGGCGAAGCGAGCTACTCAGAGATACTGAGAAAAGTTAAAGCGGACGAAAAGCTGGGCGAGCTCGGAAAAGCGGTGACAAGGATAAGGAGGACACAAAAAGGAGACCTACTTCTCCAGCTTAACCAATCGGGAGAGAATACCATAGCGTTTGGAAACTTAGTAGGCGAAACGTTAGGCGAAAAGGCAGAGGGCCGGACGTTGTCCCACCGAGTGACCGTTGAGTGCAAGGACCTGGACGAGATCACGCCCAGAGAGGATATCTGAGAAGCGCTGAGGGGTCAAATCCAAATACTGGACATAGCCCCTGAGAATATCAGCCTCCAGAAGGCATACGGCCAAAAACAGACGGCGACGATAAGACTGTCAGCGGGAAGTGCGAAAAAGGCCCTCTCAGTAGGGTTCCTGAAAGTAGGCTTGGTTAACTCGAGAATCCGCGAACGGATTAACATGTTACAGATGCCTCGAGTTTGGACATTTGGCAAGACAGTGCAAAAGTGATCTAGACAGATTGAATCTGTGCTGACGATGCGGAGGAAAGCACCATCTGGCTAAGGACTCCAAACAAGAGCCACAGTGCATGCTCTGTAAGGAAAGGAATGCCGACTGCAAACACATTGCCGGCAGTGGCAGATGCCCCGTGCTTAGGAGCACCCTGGCCAACAGAAAATGAAGTGGACACAGCTGAACCTCAACCACTGCGAGGCTGCTCAGGCCCTGCTGACACAATCAATACGGGAGAAAAACACGGAGGTCGTACTAATCTGCGAGCCATACAAGCGTATCACTGGGTGGCAAGTAAATGTGGAAAAGCGGCCATTTGGTCTCTCAAACCCCCGGTCCAGGAGGTCAGAACCGCAAACGACGGATTCGTGAGAGCAAAAATTAATGGAATCATCGTTTACAGTTGCTACGCACCCCCAAGGGGACCACCCTGCTAGAAGAGTTCGCGGCGCTCGACTTGGGCCTTGCAAACGACGGGCTTGAGCTCACGTACTGCAAGGCCGGTAGAGGCTCTATTATACACCTTACCTTGCTCAGCAGCTCACTTAATAGGCTAACTACATGGAAAATCAGTAATGAATTCACATTCAGCGACCACCGAGGAGTGCATTTCGAGACCCACGGGAGAGGACGGAGAAAACAGCAGCCCAAAACAACAGGCCCCAAATAGAAGGACAACAGCCCAGACGAGGAAACCTACACGAAGAAGATCCGCAGCCAGGGAACAACCCAGGTGAACTGCCCTACCGCACTTGCCACTATAGTTGAGACACATTTCCCCCAACACCCACGACTGGAACTAGCCAACCGCTCACTGAGCACGGAGCTAGTACAGCAGGTGTCGGCAGACGACGTGTTAGCGGCAAAACAAAAAACTAGGCGACAAAAAGGCGCCAGGACCAGATGGGGTGCCAAACAAGGCGCTAAAGTTAGCAATGCTAACAAAACCAGACGCCTTCTCCGAGACATATACTAGATGTCTACAGGACGGTGTATTCCCTAAGAGATGGAAGCGACAGAAACTAATCCTTCTACCGAAAGGGGACAAGCCAATAGAAGAACCCTCGGGATACAGGCCAATCTGCTGGACACGGCGGGAAAGGTACTGGAAAAGATTGTGTATGACCGACTACTTAGTGTCATCGAAGTGAAAGAGTCCCTGTCAAAACAGCAATATGGATTTCACAAGGCAAGGTGCAATTAAGGCGGTAGGTAAGGTGGTAGATATTGTCTTTAAAGCAGTAGAGGGAACCAGATGGAGGTGGGAGACATGGAGGCATTGCGCGGTGATTACGTTGGCCATCCGCAATGTCTTTAACTCAGCAAGCTGGTCTCGTATACTGGAAGTCTTATACCGAATAGGGATACCGTCCTCCATTTTCCGTATAATATCCAACTACCTGTCCGATCGGGTATTGAGTTATGATACGGATGACGGTGCTAGGAGTTACACGGTCTCAGCAGGGGTCCCACAGGGTTCGGTCCTGGGACCACTCCTGTGGAACATAATGTACATAATGCATCTCCAGGGATGCAGAATCATAGGATTCGCGGATGACCTAGCTCTAATAGTGGTGTGGAAAGAAATAGAAGAAATTTCTAGATTTCGGTCGGTGTCGGACGAGGCAACCACAGTATTGGCAGGAATGCTGCCAGTAGATATACTGGCCAAGGAAATAGAGAAATTTACACGACCCGAATAGCCACGGGAGACGCCGTCTCAATGGACGTCATCCGGTCGGAGAGAGCAACATCAATGGCAACTTGGCAGGAGAGATGGAACACGGCGAACAAGGGGAGATGGACACATAAACTGATCCCCAACCTGGAGCAATGGATTAGGAGACGGAATGGCGAAATGAACTAACACAGTTTTTCACTGGACACGGTGGGTATAGGAAGTATCTCCATAGGTTCAGGCATGAGGACTCTCCAGAGTGCCTGAACTGCCCAAATCTGGACGACCCAGAACACGTGCTGTACCAATGCTCGAGGTACAGAGAGGTAGTGGGCTCTGAACCTCCACCGGAGGGATTGGTAGCGGTCATACTGGAAGAAGACGACAAGTGGAGAAATATAAGCCATCCAGAGGGATCTGAGACGATGCGAAAAGTAGCCACGACTAATGGATACTGCCTAAAATAGGCAACCCATCCCCGCGAAGTAATACTTTGCGGTGATCCCGCGGGGAATGTGGTGTGTGAGTGGGGGGTGAGTTTAGTACGTAGGTGCTGACGGAGTCAGCAAATCGTGCATACGGTTGGCCCGGGCCATCAGTATCTTATGAAGATTTTCACCTCCGTGCCGCAAGCAGAAAAAAAAGAAAAAAAAAACACATACACATAGGTGCCACAGATTTTTTATCCTAGAGTGCGGACGCGTTTTTAACTGATCCGTATGTCAATAAGCAAACCAGTGGTTTTCGTGCAAAAATTGTTGTTGAAATTGTTTTTAGTGCACGTGCGCAGTGAACTGCGGCATAGGCCAAATTCACCAAAAGGTGCGCGGCGGCAACCACTGCGAAGCCCGTGCAGAACGTTTTTCGCAGAGGCGGCGTCTATAGCTCCACGATCCCGGCGAGGGGAACGGAGGCGTCTCCTTGGTGTGTTTTGCGGTTGGTCGGCAAGGCAACTGCCAGGGCTGGACGGCAGTCAATAGACGCAACAGAGCGCTAAGGCTTACCAAAACTGACTCCGTCAGCAAATCGTGCATACGGTTGGCCCGGGTCATCAGTATCTTACGAAGATTTTCACCTCCGTGCCGTAAGCAAAAAAAAAAAAAAAAAAAAAACACATACACATAGGTGCCACAGATTTGTTATCCTAGAGTGCGGACGCGTTTTTAATTGATCCGTATGTAAATAAGCACGCCAGTGGTTTTCGTGCAAAAATTGTTGTTTTAATTGTTGTTAGTGCACGTGCACAGTGAACTGTGGCATAAGACAAATTCACCAAAAGGTGCGCGGCGGTACTCACTGCGAGGCCCGGGCAGAACGTTTTTCTCATGAGCGGCGTCTATAGCTCCACGATCCCGGCGAGGGGAGTGGAAGCGTCTCCTTGGTGTGTTTTGCGGCTGGTCGGCAAGGCAACTGCCAGGGTGGACAGCAGTCAATAGACTCAATAGAGCGCTTAGGCTTACCAGAGCCGACGCCATTCTAGTGCACGGAGTGGGTGACTGTACGTATGCGGATATGCTCAGGTTCGTGAAGGGCGACCCGACCCTCAAGCACCTAAGTGGTGATGTGCAGGCAATTCGCAAGACCCCGAAGGACAATCTTTTGCTGCGCCTCAATAGAATGCCAGAGAACTTCACAAATGAGGTAGGAGAAGCTGTTGGAAAGGCCTTGGGTGACCGGGCAATGGTGAGAACGCTGACTGAGACGTAGGTTGAAATCAGCGACCTGGATGAGCTGGCGACTAAGGAAGAAGTGCTCGAAGCAGTTAAAGATGCCCTAAAGGTCGAATCCCTGTCGATTGAAGCGACCAAATAGTTGCGACCAGCATTTGGCGGCCAGCAAAATGCCACAATTACGGTGACGATCGTGTGGATGGGCTGCGGAATACGTGCCAGGAGACGATCTAAAAGGCGCATGCTTCAGATGCGGGGACACAGACCACGAAGCAAAGAGCTGCAGTACGAAGAATGAAATGCTGCTCAAGCCGTCTTAGAGCAGACTATTGGAGAAATGCGCATCGGCATTGCCATTATAAGCGAACCCCACCATAGAGAGACCAACTGTCCGAGATTATGGACCGCAAATAAAGACGGAAAAGCTACGCTCTGGATATGTGGCGAGCTTTCGGCGTCACAAAGCGCTTAACTGGGTTTGTACGCGCACAATATGGTAGCCTTTAGCATATAAATCTGCTATCTAGCCCCGAGCATGCAGCTTAGCGAGACGACGCAAGGGGCGGAAGTTCATTATTGCTGGTGTCTTTAAGGTCTGGGTTGTGGAATGGGGCAGCCAAGCAACTAACGCATGAGGTCGTGCCCTGTTGGAAAGCTTAGCAGCTCGGGATATTGCCTTGTTAAACTCCGTGTCGGAAAACACCTTAGTCGGGGTGGTATCGGATAATCGATCTCACCATCACAAGCTCGTCACTTTTCGTGACGACGAAATATGAATTAAGCGACGTATATACGACAAGCGACCACTCCGCTATAATATGCACGTTTGGTGAAAGAACAGCAGAGAACAATGGAGGTTTGTCACAAAGCCAAATTGGCTTCAACAAGGCAAAGTCGACAGTAGACGCTTTGGAAAAAGTCGTCATCATAGCAACAACGCCATCCAAGGATCGAGATGGAAAAACGGCTCATAGAAATACTGCCTCATTGTCACTCTAGATGTGAAAAACGCTTTGAACACAGCCAGGTGGGACAATATATTGGATGCGCTGTCAACCTTCCGCGTCCAATATTACCTTCAGAAGACGATACGCAGCTATTTTAGAGGATGACTGCTGCAATACGACACCGCAGATGGCCCCGCTGCGCACCAAGTGTCAATGCTCAGTTCTAGGACCCCTCCTCTGGAATATCATGTACGATGGCATCCTCTGACTGGAACTTCCGATCAATACAAGTATCGTCGCCTTCGCGATTGAAGTGACCCTTGTAGTCATCGGCAAAGAATTGAAGGACGCAGAGGGTTCATGCAACCACAGCATTGGCCGTGTACACCAATGGCTGGCAGCAGCTGGACTTGAGCTGGCTGCCCATAAAACAGAAGCGGTGTTAGTGAGCAGCCGGAAGAAGGTGGAAACAGCGTACATTAGAGTCGGCAGTGCTGTAATAAATTCAGCGAGGGCGCTAAAGTACCTGGGCGTAATGCTAAGCACAAGGCTGTCGTCAAGAAATCATTTGCAGTATTTGCACAAAAAAGCAGCGGCATCCTGTCGAGCGCTATCCAGGTGATCTTTTGATGACCGTAAACAGATCGGTAATAATGTACGCGTCCCCCATCTGGAGCAGAGCTATGGCTGTTCCTAGCTACAGACGGGGCGTAAATTCTATATATCGCCTAAGAGCTCTACGGGTCAGATGCGTATTTCGGACGGTGTCAGATGGAGTAGCGCTGGTTATCGCAGGGTTGGACCCGCTTAGCGATCCGGCAACAGAAGCGGTAGTTTGCTACAGAGCTCTTAATGGAAACAGCACAGAAAACTCCGTTCGCACTGCAGCAAGGATGCAAAGCATGGAACGATACCAAGAACGATGGGATCACTCACCTTAAGGACGCTGGACACATAGGCTTATCCCAAACTTGGAAGCCTGGGTAGACCGCACGTAATGAAGCACTAATTTATATGTAACGCAGCTCCTATCACAGAAGTGTGTTCAGGGTGCGGCAAGGAAATCGCGAGAGGACGCGAACCACATCATCCCTGAGTGTAGACGGTTATCAGCGAACAGACAGGAGCTGGAGGACAGCATGGGCAGACCTATCACGGTGGAAAACCTTGTCAGAAACATGCTGGAGACCGCAAAAATGTTGGACGGAGCCAGCACCTACGCAGCAGAAGTAATGCTGGAGCTCAGGAGAGTTGAGCTCAACAGACGGAGAGTGGAGTAGGTTTAGACTGAGCAACTATAAGCTCTGCACAAAGCATTCAGCACTCAGCACGCGGAGCTCTATGCCAGCTCCTACAAGGAAGCCGACGCCAGCAGCTAAGAGCAAACCACACCGGCTAAATGCGGAAAAACGCGAGATCGCAGAAAATATGAGCCCACAGAAAACAACAGAGGACCCGGAAAGTGAGTCCAAAGAGGAAGAAAATGACCATCAAGACAAGCAGACCCGATGCCCTACAAGAACCCGGAAAAATACCCAAACGTGCTCAAAACTGTGCAAACAATAATGATCTACAGCAGTATAGAGAATGTGTTAGCGGCATCATCCACAGCAATGCAACAGAAGGCCGTCAAGGAAGCCGTAGGAAATTCTGCAGATGTTAAAACGAGATCGGATAGAGAACTCATTGAGATACGGGTCATACGCTAGTGGTGGAGTGGTTGGAGTGGTCTTCGCAAAAATGGAAGAGGAAGTAAGCTCGTCGCGTCGAAACTGTGCTTCAACTGTGAAGAAACCAACCACTCGGCGAAGGAGTGCACACTCAAGCCAAAATGCATAATCTGTACAAGGCACGAGACCGTGAACACGGCACACAAAACCCTTAGCAGGGCCCACCCGTGGATCCATATTGCGTCGCAGCTAAAAAATCAAGTTAATCTACTGCAGAGCGGCCCAGGAGCTACTCTACCAAACACTACGGAAGGAGATGGCTGATCTCGCCATTGTCAGTGAGCCATAACAGTCCAAATACGATGACATTTGGACCCAGTGCAATGACGGTGGTGCAGCAATTTGGAGCTGAGGTAGCCCACCAGCACAAATTACCTGCAGGAAAGCAGCAACCGGATACACTAGAGCCAAGTGTAGAGGAGTTTATGTGTATAGCTGCTATATTTCTCCAAGTGTAGAAATCAGCAAGTTCGCCAATATACTGGATATTATCACGCACAATGCAAGAACCTGCTCACCCGTAATCATAGCGGGCGACTTTAATGAGTGGGTAGTTAAATAGGGAAACAGCAAGACAAGTCAACGTGAGCGTTTTCTGCTAGTCGCGTGTGCAGCCCTCAAATTAACACTTCTCAACTTTGGCAATAGGCAAACATTCAACAAAGCAGGCAGAGGATCTATTATCAACTTGACCTTTGCAAGCCTATGCCTGTGAGACCACCAGACGATAATAAGCCACTTCGCCGTCCAGCCCAAAGAACAATACCGACAGCTCGGAACATGGAGCCATGACGGTCTGCCCAGAAGCGCTGTTGATAATGGTCGAGAACATGCAACTCCCGTCTAGTGGAGATAACGACCACTGTACAAACCGTATAGGTAAAACAGTAGAGGAGGCATACAACGCAGCCATGCTTAAAAAGAGAAGGCGGATAAACGGGCGCAGACCCGTTCACTGGTAGAACCAGGAATTAGAGAGGGCCAGAAGATAATGAAAGAACAGACAATTAAACTAATAAGCAGCTTCGGGAGCAGCAACAACAAAACATAATGAGAAGATATTCAACGCGATCGCACAACAGCTAAAAAAAAGGTTGTTCTGGTAACAGGGCCGCGAGCCTAATCGGAGCTGGCGGATTTATTTCCTTTTATAGTTTTCAATGCGGTCATTGGCAATTAGTTCGTTCGGTTGATGGGGGCGTGATCGCAAACAATGGAATTAATTTTTCATATATTTTTAATGCGTTCTATCATATTAGCCACTTTTCGAAACCCGGGTCGTCAATTTGACAAAAAAAGGATCGCACTTCCTAGTTTCAAGAAACTCAGTAGAACATTAATCTCGGCTCTGGTATTGATACTGATCAAGAATATAAATATTTTATGAGGTCGGAGATGCTGCCTTCTACCTGTTACATATGGGTTCAGGGTATAAAAAGGGTTACCAGCCGGTCACCCTTCCAGTCCCTTCAATACAGGGTACCATTTCTGCCCCAAAAAACTAACTTCGTCTTCTTATCAAGTCTCTAAAAAACCTTTTCATGGCCAACATTTCCCTTGATTCGGATATAATCGCACTTTCAGAAACTTCCATAAATTCAACCATATCTGATTTTGGTGTTTTTTAGAACAGTTTTATTTTGCATAGAAATAATCGTCCGCGTTAAGGCGGTCGAACTCTTCTGTTTTAGTACGCTAACTGACGCTGAGATTGTCTCAGTAAAAGTATCTTTTCCTACACGGAATATGTATATTACATGTTCTTATGTTCCGCCATCTTCTTATATTTAAGTTTATATGAAAAATATTACTTGTATTAATGTTTCTGCACACGTGCGTGATAATTGCCTATTTATGGCTGTTGGGCTAACAAGCATTTTTGTTTGCACTTAAAAGCGTGAAGTTAAGGATGTTATAAAAACTCCACTTTTTCTTATAAGTTCATGCAAACTTGTTGATTTATTTAAGTGCTTGCAGCAAGCGCATTAACAATATGCGAAAATGTACAACTTTTAGCCAAGCGATCGATAAGAGGTCCGATATAGCGAACATACGAGATAAGAATGTATTGCGGCGTCCCTAGCATTGATGCGCTAGCCGTTTAAGACAAATTGCAAAAGGTAAAAAAGCGCGATAAAAGAAACTACGATGAGCGCAAAGCGATAAGCGCTAGATACTTAACAGCAAATAATATTGAGCTATTTTATGACTTGCGAGAAGCGCCAAAGAAAACAAAATAGTGACATTGCTTGCCTCGCATGGCAATATGTAACTGAAATGTTATGCTAACATAATACAAGTTTAATTTTTTGCTGCTGAGCCGAACATACTCCCCCCGTTGAACGATTGAGCTTCAAAAGGATCGTTAAGGGGAAGCAGGCACAGCTTTTTAGTTCCTCGCTTTATGATTCCATTAGCAGTCTTGAGAACTGCAACGCGTGTGATGTCATCAGTTCCTTTGACCAATTCAACCACTCTAGCTAGTGGCCATTTCAAAAGAGGTAAGTTCTCATCTTTGAATAGAACCATGTCATTGAGAGCCACACCTGGCTTGGGAGTCCGCCATTTTGAACGCTGTTGCAGAAGATTTAAATATTCTTCTCGGCAGCGAGACCAAAAGATTTGGTGCATGTAGGACACTCTCTGCCAGCGATCTAGACGATTGAAATTGAGCCGTGTCACATCTCGTTCTGTAAGCGTGGCTTGTGGGCCACCAATCAAAAAAAAACTGGAGCACAGCCTCTTGATGACAGCTACCGAGGAAGAGATTTTTTAGCTCCAACAGCTCGTTTTTGGCGCCGACAAAGTTGGTGGCATTGTCAGACCAAATCTGACCTGGCTTGCCACGAGTGGATATAAAGCGCTTTAGAGCATTGGGAAATGCACACGTAGATAGATCCTTGACCAACTCCAAATGAATGGCTTTTGTGGCGGTGCAAATAAATACACTGATGTAGCATTTTATAGGAGCTTTGTTTCGATTTTCAGGCTTGTAGAAAAATGGTCCGCAAAAGTCTACACCAGTTATATCAAACGCTCGAGTTTCAACAAATCGCTCCTTTGGAAGATTAGCCAAGATCCACCAAGCGGGGCTTGTTCCAGAAACATCTGATGCATTTGTTTACAATGCTGGAAACTGTTTTGCGGCCACCAATCGGCCAATATTGCAGACGAATTGCTCACAACAAGGCTCGTGGTCCAGCATGGAGATTCCGCTCATGAAAGTGAGTGACAATGGCGATGGTAACCGGATGTTGTCTGGGCAGTATAATAGGATGACGGGCATCATAAGGAAGGGTTGACTTTTCGAGGCGCCCACCAACTCGAAGGATACCAAAATCATCCTGAAAGGGCAATAATGATGAGAGTATACTAGAACGAGCGACTACGCACTTTGATTGCACGTTCTTCCTAAAGGGAACCCTTTTAAACGTTACGTAAAGGTATGAATGATCCAAAACGTATGTCGGAGATCAACAGTACGGGGCGCCGAATTCGATGGATAAACTTGTACACATAGGCAAATACTTGTTGAATAGCAGAAAAGGAATTCACATATTTGCGCCTTAATATGGCATCATCTGCAGGGTCTGTGATGAGCAACACTCTTTTGCGTAACTCCAGTATTGGTTTTTCAAGCAGACAAGTCGCAGGCCAGCACCTTTGTGGACCAGTCAAAAATTCAGGACCACATGACCAAAGTTTTGACTGTATAAGCTCGTCAGGAGTGGCCCCTCTGGAGAGAATGTCAGCTGGATTACTGGCTGTTGAAACATAATGTCACTGGAAGCCCGCTGTCAGTTCCTGGATGGTGGCTATCCGATTTGCAACGAATACAATGAACTTCGACGATTCATCTCGGATCTATGATAGACATATTGATGAATCTGACCAACAATGGAATGTACCGGTAAATAATTTCATTTCAGCCACTTCCTGCATCAATTGCGCTAACAAAAGTGCGCCACAAAGCTCGAGTTTTGGTACCGTAAGAGTTTTAAGTGGAGCCACTCGTGATTTAGAACAGAATAGGCGTGAGCTCGAATGATGTCCCTTTGAAACCAGATCACAGCAAGCTCCGTACGCGGTAATGCTAGCGTCACAGAAACCGTGAACCTCTACACCGCACATTGTATTGCAAACCAACCGGGGAAAGATGGATAATTGGACATTCCTCAAAGTTTGGCAAGGTTCCTGCCAGGAAGTATTTAGAGAAGTTGGAAGACTCTCATCCCAATCCAAGTTTACGTTCCAAAGAAGCTGCATAAAGATTTTGGCCTTAACGATGACTGGTCCAATTTATACTAGTGGATCGTAAAATCGAGCTATGGTGGGCAGAACAGATCTCTTGCAAGGTCTGATTGGCAGTAGTGAGAGATAATAATAATTTATAAGTTGAAGGATCCCACGCAAGGCCCAAGGTTTTGGTAATGTCGTTTCCATCGCTAAATTTTAAAAACGAGTCCTTATCCTTGTTAGGAATGCCTTTAAGCACTGCAGAGTGACTCGAGCACCATTTTCTGAGTTCAAACAAACCTTTAGATAGGATGCCCTTTGTTTGATTAAATACATCGATCGCCTCTTGGACCGAGCCACCGCCAGATATAAGGTCATCTACATAGAAATCGCGTCGAAGAATTTTCGCACTAATTGGAAATGAATGATGCTCGTCGACTGCCAATTGCTGCATTGGTCGAACGGCACGAAAGGAAGCTGGTTTTGTGCCATACGTAACCAAATTGTCCAAATTGAAGACAATTATTTCAGAATCAGTAGAGTTTCGACACAAGATGCATTGTAGGTAGTTATCTGGGACCGCAACTCTGACACAGCGATACATCTTGTCATGTTGAACGTGCGAAATCGCATCAAAATGTTAAACAGCTTCGGTTGTATGACGGGCCCAGCCATCAACACTTCATTCAGCGAACATCCAGTGCTGGTGATAGCTGAACCACCAAACATGAAACGAAGTTTGGTGCTCGTGCTTTGTTCCTTCAGCACGCAATGATGAGGGAGAAAATATTTGCATAAACGTAACGACTCTGGACGGACAAAAGTCATATGTCCGATCTCCATATACTCTTGAATGAACGCGCAATACTGGAATTTAAGGTTGGGATGACGATGCAACTTTTTCTCAAGCCATATAAATCTGCAAAATGCCTGTTAATAAGATTCACCTAATCATCCAGCGTGAGTTTGAGAGGGAGTCGCACGGAATATGCTCCTGTTGGCAACCTTTGGATATTCTTAACAAAATGCTTCTCGCAGTCAAGCTGTTCCTTTGTTGCTTTAGCAACAGGGTCTGGAAAACTTTCTACTTCCCAAGATCGTTGAATTAATTCATCGGTTCGATACAGGATTGGCGAAAAGAGAGGTACCGCCTTGCTGGGAGCCGCCACCTGCAACTATCCATCCAAAGCGTGTCTTCTGCACAAGACGCAATCACGGTAGCAGTTTTATTTGGCCGACACACATAAGCTCGTAGAAAAGACCAGCTTCGATTAATAAGTCAACTCGCTGCGGCTTGTAAAAGCAAGAATCAGCGAGGCGAATATTTCCAGGCACATTCCAATTAGCTGTATTAAGGCCGATGCTTGGCTGGAGATCTGCTATAGTGGAAGCTACGATGGCTGTGATGATTGCAGAGTACTCTGACGTTTGAGATTGTAGATTGACGGTCACAGTGCATCCATCAGTAGCGAAAGGGGCGTTTCCCAGGCCAGCAACTAAGGATGAAGATGGACTTTTCTTTAACTGATGCAGAGCGAATCGGGATGTAATTTAATGTAGCCGTGACCCACTATCCAATACAGCACGACACGGAACTAGAGTTCCAGACCGATTTTTAACTAGTACAATAGCAGTGGCCAGGAACACAACATCGCTGCTGAGGTTGTGGGCAACAAGAGAGGTAGAGACGGGGGCTGAACAAGCTGTAGTAGGAGTGACAGAATGATGAACCGAATGCAAAACGTCGAAGTGCAGAAGTGTGTGGTGTTTGGAGCCAAATCTTGGAAATGGCCATATAATATGCTCTTCACCATTACAAAATACGCAATCAGCAGCCATTAAGTTAGTAGCAATGAGTGACGTCGTACTGGGGTTAGTCTGTTTGTTCTTGCCCACCTGAGAGCTCGGCGTATAGCTTGCCATAGCATAATCCACACTCTCTAGGGTTCTGCAACGTTGCTCCGAAAATGTAGAAATTTGTGCCCATAATGGAATAAAATTTGCAAAGGCGGGATCCTCCAGCTTCTCTGCCCACTTCGCCTGCGAAGCAGGATCCAGTTTTTGCAGTAGCACCTGAACAAGGATGCAATCAGCAATTTGTCCCTTGCTAACCAAACTGGTAAGAGCACGAATATGGGCATTAAACTTATCTGACAATTCACCCTGACCACCCTGTATAACCTCCAGAAAACGTTGGCTATTTGATTGGCGGTAAGGTCGGTAACGCTCTGGATCTAGTCATTGACGCAGTAGCAATAGGCTCATTTACAAATGTGGAGCTGGACGGCTATGCTCTGCTGCGCTTAGAAATTTCAAGCCGCACCGAAGTCTCCAAAGTTACTGAAAGCTCATCAAAAGCCTCGCGTAACTTATTGCCGATTTCGTCAAAATCTAGTTCTTCCAATTTGTTTTGAGCGTCTTCGAATGCAGATTCAATTTTTTCAATCCGCTTGAGCAGCATCGACAATCCAATTTTATCATTATTGGCAAGGGGCGTTTGGTTGAGGCTAGATTGAAGCACCTGCAACCGCTCATACGAGGACGCCACCTTGCGCTTTAAAAATTACACCCTATTTGCAGACTGAGCTAGCGATTCAGCACTAGAACTTTCCATGGCCACCGAAGCAAACGAAAAAAGGTCAAAGAAATCCGAATTAAAACTGCACACGAAATATCGTTGACCGTTGACTTATTGTCAGCACTGTACTCTTAAGCGCGCGCAACAGTTGGTCGAATAAAAACACAAGTAAAATGCAGATAGCGAGAGCCTACGCGTCTGTATGTAGCTGTATATATGCTTATGTGTACAGACTCCTCTCTACTGCAATTTACCGCATAAAACTTGCTCGTACATATGTATGAATCAATGAGCGGTTTTTAATTGCTGCCGAAACAAGTAACAACTAGCTCAATTTTAATTTAAATTATTTTATGCAACACTATAATGGTCAATAAAAGAAATCACGTCGGGGTTACCAAAATGTTTGGCTAACAAGCTTTTTTGTTAGCACTTTATAGCGAGAAGTTAAGGATGTTATAAAAACTCCACTTTTTCTTATAAGTTCATGCAAACTTGTTGATTTATTTATATGCTTATAGCAAACGTATTGACAATATGCGAAAATGTACCATTTTTAGAGAAGCGATCGATAAAAGGTCCGATATAGCGAACATACGAGACAAGAATGCATTGCGGCGTCCCTAGCATTGATGCGCTTGCCGTTTAAGACAAAGTGCAAAAGGTAAAAAAGCGCGATAAAAGAAACTACGATGAGCGCAAAGCGATAAGCGCTAGAAAGTTAACAGCAAATAATATTGAGCTATTTTATGACTTGCGAGAAGCGCCAAAGAAAACAAAATAGTGACATTGCTTGCCTCGCATGGCAATATGTAACTGAAATGTTATGCTAACATAATACAAGTTTTATTATTTGCTGATGAGCCGAACAATGGTGTTGGGTGACTTTAGTTTGCTGAACATCTTTTGGTCATTATTCACTGCCGAACATTATCTAGTGCCCTTAGAACAGTATAGATTGCATTCTAGATCTTTTGTTGTTTCAAATCAACCTTATTTCTGATCATTTAAATAGAACAATTCGCTTTGTATTCATTAACGAATAACTGAATTCTAATGTGTCAAGGTCCTCTCCTTTATCTCTTCCTGAGGATGCCTATCATCCTACTTTAGAGGTTGCAATGTTCAATTGTTATCCTCTCTTTGTGCACAGTTTAATTAAGAAAGCTTCAATACTCAGAGACTAGTTCGCATAGAAACAGACAGACGGACAGGCGGACGGACGGACATGGATACATACACATACACATACACATACACATACACATACACATACACATACACATACACATACACATACACATACTCATACACATACACATACACATACACATACACATACACATACACATACACATACACATACACATACACATACACATACACATACACATACACATACACATACACATACACATACACATACACATACACATACACATACACATACACATACACATACACATACACATACACATACACATACACATACACATATACATACACATACACATACACATACACATACACATACACATACACATACACATACACATACACATACACATACACATACACATACACATACACATACACATACACATACACATACACATACACATACACATACACATACACATACACATACACATACACATACACATACACATACACATACACATACACATACACATACACATAAACATACAGATACACATACACATACACATACACATATACATACACATACATACACATACACATACACATACACATACACATACACATACACATACACATACACATACACATACACATACACATACACATACACATACACATACACATACACATACACATACACATACACATACACATACACATACACATACACATACACATACACATACACATACACATACACATACACATACACATACACATACACATACACATACACATACACATACACATACACATACACATACACATACACATACACATACACATACACATACACATACACATACACATACACATACACATACACATACACATACACATACACATACACATACACATACATACACATACACATACACATACACATACACATACACATACACATACACATACACATACACATACACATACACATACACATACACATACACATACACATACACATACACATACACATACACATACACATACACATACACATACACATACACATACACATACACATACACATACCATACATACACATACACATACACATACACATACACATACACATACACATACACATACACATACACATACACATACACATACACATACACATACACATACACATACACATACACATACACATACACATACACATACACATACACATACACATACACATACACATACACATACACATACACATACACATACACATACACATACACTACACATACACATACACATACACAAACACAAACACAAACACATACACATACACATACACATACACATACACATACACATACACATACACATACACATACACATACATACACATACACATACACATACACATACACATACACATACACACATACACATACACATACACATACACATACACATACACATACACATACACATACACATACTCATACACATACAAATACACATACACATACACATACACATACACATACACATACACATACACATACACATACACATACACATACACATACACATACACATACACATACACATACACATACACATACACATACACATACACATACACATACACATACACATACACAGACACATACACATACACATACTCATACACATACACATACACATACACATACAGTAAACCACCGACAGCGGCGCAAAAACCGACGAACGAGGTTACAGGAAAAAATCAGATCTTGGCCCCAAGCAACTCCAAGCCGGCACCAACTCGCAAGCAGCAACGTTCACAGCCGGCAGAGGGCAAGGTACCGACCCAAGCGCGAGAGGCAAAAACACCGGTCAAAAATACCCGAGAGGTAAAAAATAAATGGATTGAGGTGAAGGGCAAGCTCACCAGGCGGAAACAGCCCAACCGACCGGATGCGATCCTGATCACGTGTACAGAGAGCATGCCATACGCAGATGTGCTCAAAATGGTGAAAACAGCTCCTGCACTGCAGGCGCTCAAAAATAATGTACAGGGCATCCGCAAATCAGCAGCAGGAGAACTGATCCTCAGGCTCCAGAAGCCATCGGACCCAGCTACCGACCAGTTGCGTGTGGCAATCAGCAGCGCACTGGCTGGAAAAGCTGCCGTTAGAACCTTGCAGGAAACGGTGCAAATGGAGGTTCTAGATATCGATGAGTCCACGACAGCAGATGAGGTCCTCACAGCTCTCTCTGCCTCGGTGGAAGGAGACATACCAGTAGAAGCGACGCCCACTATGAGGGCGGCCTACGGAGGAACACAGATCGCATCGCTGGCCCTGCAACCGAGGCTAGCCACGAAACTGCTCGAAACCGGCAAGGTCCGCATAGGGTGGGTTATATGCCGAATACGCCAAAAGATCGAGCCAAAGAGATGCTTCAGATGCATGGGATTCGGCCATACATCCACCAGGTGCAAGAGCCAGCATCCGGTTGGAAAGGAGACATGCTTTAAATGCGCAGGTACTGGGCACAAGTCTGGACAGTGCACGCATGAGGCAAAGTGCATCCTCTGCACAAGAATGGGCACGGGCACTAACCAAGCCGCGCACTCAACTCTGAGCAGGAACTGCCCGGAGTATAAGAAGGCCTACAAAGCGCTTAGAAATGGTTAAGTTCCTGCAACTTAACCTAAACCACTGCAGAGCAGCCCAGGATCTGCTCGCACAAACGACCCGGGAGACGAGAATTGATGTAGCCATCATTAGTGAACCGTATACACCCAAACATATCGGAGTGTGGCACGAAAGCCTAGACGCTGGAGCAGCACTATGGAGCTGCGGACAGGCACCATACCAGCTCACTCAACGGATGGCTCGCAAAGGGTTTGCTAGGGCAAAATGTGGTCGCATATACGTTTATAGCTGCTACATACCACCAAGCATACCCCTGGCAGAGTACACAGCCATTATTGAAGACATCGCACAGGACGCGCACGGAAAATCTCCAGTGATAATCGCCGGAGACTTCAACGCGTGGGCCACAGAATGGGGCAGCAGCAGAACGACACCAAGGGGAACCATCCTGCTGGACATATTTGCTTCGCTAAATGTCTGTCTGCTGAACATCGGCACAAGAAGCACTTACAGCAAAGCGGGTCGCGAGTCGATCATAGACCTGACGTTTGCCAGCCCAGACGTTGCCCGAGACGCCAAATGGCATGTATCGGATGTATACACCCACAGCGACCACTTTGCGGTGATAACGGACACCTATCAACTTGGAAGCAGAGGCGCCAGTAGAAGGCTCCAACACACGGGATACAAGATGAACACTATGGACCTGGAAAGACTCCTCCCTATGGTAGAAGGACTTGGCATAAGAGGCGACGCCAACAGCTCTGCTGACGCGATAGCAGAGACTATCACCAACGCATGTGACGCTATACTGACAAAAGTTCGTAAGGGTGGTAACGCACATAGACCGGTAGCCTGGTGGAACGAGGACATAGCCAAAGCGCGCAAAGAGTGCCTCGCAGCTAGGCGGAAGAGCCAACGGTCAAGACCGTCCCCCAATTTTGAGCACCATCTGCAGAACTTCAGAGCCAAGCGGAAAGTACTCAAGGAAGCTATCAGACGCAGCAAATCCCGATACTTTCAGAAGCTCTGCGACGCTGCGGACGCGGAGCCCTTTGGACTGGCTTACAAGCTAGTCATGGGAAGGCTATGCAGGCAACCAATGCCAACAAACCCGGAACAGCTCAAACAAATAGTCCTAACGCTCTTTCCTCGACAGACACCTGGAATTGCACCGCAACTACCAGCAAACGGAATAAACGACTGTGCACCCACCGACGACAATGAGGTACTGAGCATTGCTGCGAAGCTAAAGGCGGACAAATCTCCTGGACCAGACGGAATACCGAACGGGGTAATAAAAGCTGTCATTACTGCACAGCCCAGAAGTTTCGTGGAGTTGTACAATCAATGTATAGCGGAATGCACAGTACCACGAAGATGGAAACTCCAGCGACTTGTGCTCATCCCGAAGCCCGGCAAGGAACTAGATGATCCCTCCTCATACCGCCCCCTGTGTATGCTGGACACGATGGGAAAAATATTTGAGCGGATAATATGCAATCGCCTAGAATGCAAGCTTGCTGAAGTGCGCGGTCTGTCTGAACGACAATTCGGCTTCAGGAAACACAGGAGCACCACGGATGCCATCAGGGCCGTGGCTGAACTAGCAGAAGACGCTATCCAAGGCACAAGATGGACAGGTGGCACCAAACAGTACTGCCTAGTCTGTACGTTGGATGTCAGGAACGCGTTCAACTCAGCCAATTGGACAAAAATACTAGAAGCGCTAACGGCCAGACACATCCCGAGCCAACTAATAAAGTTAGTGACCAGCTACTTCCAGGACAGAGTGCTAAATTATGACACAGAAGACGGCCAACGACAGTACAGGGTAACTGGAGGCTTTCCTCAGGGCTCTGTTCTCGGGCCGCTACTGTGGAACGTCATGTACGACGGAGTACTGCGCCTTTGCCTACCAGAGGGCAACACAATCATTGGTTTCGCCGATGACATCGCTGTTGTTACTGTGGCGAAGAAACTCGATGAGGTCACTCTTAGGAGCAGTGCGGCCATCGACAGGATAATTGACTGGCTATCCCAGAACGGACTCACGCTAGCGGAGCAGAAGTCGGAGGCAGTCTTAATAAGCAGCAGAAAGATAGTTGAGACGACATCGTTGCGCGTTGGCAGTGCTATCATTAAGTCCAAGCCCGCCATCAAATACCTGGGCGTCATGATAGACCACAGACTGTCGTATAAACAGCACCTGGAGTATATTAGCCACAAAGCGGCCAGTGTTACAACAGCCATTAGCCGAATGTTGGCGAACACCAAAGGACCAAGGCAGAGGAGCAGAAGGCTAATCGCTGGAGTGGTGACGTCCACAATCCTCTACGGATCCAACATATGGGCCCCCGCAATGGAGGTTGCATCTTACAGCCGAGGATGCAATGCTGCATACCGACGATGTGCATTGCGTGTAGCCACCTGCTTCCGCACTGTATCGGAAGACGCGGCCTTAGTACTGGCAGGCATGATCCCACTCGGCCTGATGGCTGCCGAAAGGCAAAGTGGGGCAACCACCAACAGGCAACTGAGGGATAACACCATCGATCAATGGCAAAGCAAATGGGATGCGAGCTCAAGTGGCAGATGGACCCACAGACTAATCCCAAACCTGAAGCTTTGGCTACAGCGGCGACACGGCGATGTAGACCACTACCTGGCACAAATATTTACTGGGCATGGCTGCTTTAAAGCGTACCTGCACAGGTTTAATCATGAGGACAACCCCTTTTGCGAGCACTGTGGGTACGGTGTGATTGAGGACGCGGAGCACGCATTGTTCTACTGCCCACTCTATAGTCGCGAGCGAGACAAAGCGACGGCGGGCAGAAATGATTTGTCTCCGGAGAATCTCGTGACGCGAATGGTGGCCACTGAAAATGGATGGACAGCCGTTGCTAACATGGCATCGGCTATAATGAAGGAGCTGCGACGACAGGAGAGGATCCGACGCGGCATCGACTGATGAGCGGCTGATATACAGCCGTACCCCGCCCTGCGAAGTAGTACTTTGCGGTTGTCCCGCAGGAGCGGGTTACAACTTTCTACTCCCCACAAAATACCCTTTCCTTCTTTGTTTGTCTTAGTTCCCCCTTGTAAAATGTTAAGCCGTTATTTTCTTTTCTTCCAAAATAAAAAAAAAAAAAAAAAAAAAAAACACATACACATACACATACACATACACATACACATACACATACACATACACATACACATACACATACACATACACATACACATACACATACACATACACATACACATACACATACACATACACATACACATACACATACACATACACATACACATACACATACACATACACATACACATACACATACACATACACATACACATACACATACACATACACATACACAATACATACACATACACATACACATACACATACACATACACATACACATACACATACACATACCATACACATACACATACACATACACATACACATACACATACACATACACATACACATACACATACACATACACATACACATACACATACACATACACATACACATACACATACACATACACATACACATACACATACACATACACATACACATACACATACACATACCATACACATACACATACACATACACATACACATACACATACACATACACATACACATACACATACACATACACATACACATACACATACACATACACATACACATACACATACACATACACATACACATACACATACACATACACATACACATACACATACACATACACATACACATACACATACACATACACATACACATACACATACACATACACATACACATACACATACACATACACATACACATACACATACACATACACATACACATACACATACACATACACATACACATACACATACACATACACATACACATACACATACACATACACATACACATACACATACACATACACATACACATACACATACACATACACATACACATACACATACACATACACATACACATACACATACACATACACATACACATACACATACACATACACATACACATACACATACACATACACATACACATACACATACACATACACATACACATACACATACACATACACATACACATACACATACACATACACATCACATACACATACACATACACATACACATACACATACACATACACATACACATACACATACACATACAGGGTGGGACGAGATTGTTTTCATAGAGTGCGGACGCGATTTGTAACTGCTCCGTGAAAATAAACAAATAAACCTGTGAAATTAAAGTGAAGTTAGTGCACGTGTGCAGGGAACCGAGACAGGCCTAAAACACCAAAAGGTGCGTGGTGGTAGTCACTGCGAAGCCCGTGCAGACCATTCCTGGGGTGGCGTCTACAGTTCCACGATCCAGGCGAGGGGAGTGGAGGCGTCTACTTGGCGTGTTTGTGCGCTTTGTGAGTTTTACCACTCAATAGTATTAGCCGTCTCGCAAAGCTATTTGTGCAGCTGGTTGCATTCACTCTAACAGCTGTTAGTAGTGTTGGCTAGCGCAGTTCACAACCAGCTGATCTGCACTATAGAGCCAGCTGCCAAACTGCGTAGCGGAGATACCAACCAGGCGATAAGCGGTAACTGGCAGAAAGTACAGCATACTTTCGGGCTTACTTGCTAAGCATTTAAGCTTTGGAAAAAGAACAGGCAAAGAAGCCGATATCGGTGCTCACTACAGGCTCCAGGGCAAAAAAGGAGCAAAAGGTCGCGGAACAGACCAATTTCCAACCCCCCCGCCGCGGCGGTGCCCATAAAAACGGGGCTCTGGTGACCGAGTCGGAGCGGTATAACTCCCAGCGGTTAATAGCCAGAGGGAAACCGTTGGCCACCGAGGGACTTTCCTGTAGAGCCCTGATAGTTAGAGCAGGTGCCCACAGTAAAAATGGAGGATGAGCTGCATGCCATTGCGCGCCGCTCTGCACTACAGCGATCACCGTCACACCAGACGGTCACGCCAGTGCAGCAAAGAGTGGCTGCGTCGTCGCCGGCAAAAGCGAGTGAGGAGCTGCCAAGAACGCTAAGAGGCACGATCGAGAAGATGGGCTTAGTCCTAAACGGCTTAACGGCGCTGTTCAACGGACAACGCCACACTAGCTGGCTGATGCGAGAGGAACTCGCGAGAGTAGAAAGCCTGCAGAAGGTGGCGCTCAAGCTCTGTGCGCCGGAAACGAAGTGCGACGAGGCGCAAACGTGCTAAAGACGCGCCCAACGAAGCTCGGGGGCCAAAAAGAGGCAAGCACGCCCAAACGGCCGAGGGATGGCGTGCCAGAGCAGCGCAGAACCCCCTCCAAGAAGGCTATCACCAAGGTCAAAACCCAGCGAAGCAGGCGCTGCTCACGCATCAAAAGACAGCCCCTGCAAACTCCAACTTAGCTGGTCATAATGGCAACCCAGAGAGCTGGACAGCAGTGAACGGACGTAAGCGAACGCAGAAGCGTCCCAGAGCCGAGGCCATTACAGTCCACGGAGTGGGTGACTGCACATATGCCGATATGCTCAGGCTCGTGAACAGCGACCCGGCCCTCAAGCCAAAAAGCCAGGACGCTTGTCGAGAAGGCCAAGATGAGGATCGGATGGGTTGTCTGCCGTATTCGTGCAATAGAGCAACCAAAGCGATGCTTTAAATGCCAGGGTTTTGGGCACATTGCAGCGAACTGCACCAGCGGAGACGATATGAAAGGCGCATGCTTCAGATGCGGGGACACAGGTCACGAAGCAAAGAGCTGCTCCAAGCCACCAAAATGTAGCCTTTGCATACGGAAAGGAGAAAAATCAACGGACCACGCTACAGGAAGCTTTAAATGTCCGGCGTATCGCGAGGCAGTACGCAAAATGAAATGTTAAGGTTACTCCAAATAAACCTTAACCACTGCATAGCTGCTCAAGCCATCTTGGAGCAGACTGTTAGGGAGATGCGCATTGATATTGCTATTATCAGCGAACCCCACCACCGAGAAACCAACTGCCCGAGAATATGGACCGAGGATCAGGATTGGAAAGCTGCGCTCTGGGTATGTGGCGACCCATCGACATGGCTGACAAAAACAAAGTCCTTCACTGGGTTTGTACGCGCACAATACGGCAGCCTGTGGAACGGACGTAAGCGAACGCAGAAGCGTCCCAGAGCCGACGCCATTACAGTCCACGGAGTGGGTGACTGCACATATGCCGATATGCTCAGGCTCGTGAACAGCGACCCGGCCCTCAAGCCAAAAAGCCAGGACGCTTGTCGAGAAGGCCAAGATGAGGATCGGATGGGTTGTCTGCCGTATTCGTACAATAGAGCAACCAAAGCGATGCTTTAAATGCCAGGGTTTTGGGCACATTGCAGCGAACTGCACCAGCGGAGACGATATGAAAGGCGCATGCTTCAGATGCGGGGACACAGGTCACGAAGCAAAGAGCTGCTCCAAGCCACCAAAATGTAGCCTTTGCATACGGAAAGGAGAAAAATCAACGGACCACGCTACAGGAAGCTTTAAATGTCCGGCGTATCGCGAGGCAGTACGCAAAATGAAATGTTAAGGTTACTCCAAATAAACCTTTACCACTGCATAGCTGCTCAAGCCATCTTGGAGCAGACTGTTAGGGAGATGCGCATTGATATTGCTATTATCAGCGAACCCCACCACCGAGAAACCAATTGCCCGAGAATATGGACCGAGGATCAGGATTGGAAAGCTGCGCTCTGGGTATGTGGCGACCCATCGACATCGCTGACAAAAACAAAGTCCTTCACTGGGTTTGTACGCGCACAATACGGCAGCCTGTGGATATACAACTGCTACCAAGCATGCAGCTCTGCGAATTTACATCTGCATTAGATGCATTAGTAGATGACGCAAGGGGGCGGAAGGTCATTATTGCTGGTGACTTCAACGCCTGGGCAGTGGAATGGGGCAGCCAAGCAAGAGGTCGTGCCCTGTTGGAAAGCTTCGCAGCCCTAGATATAGCCCTGCTAAACTTCGGCTCGGAAAATACCTTCACTCGAGGTGGTATCGGATCCATAATCGATATTACCTTCACAAGCTCGTCACTTTTTAGCGCAACAAAATGGCAACTAAGCGACTTATACACCGCAAGCGACCACTCCGCAATAATATGCACGATTGGTGAAGGAACTGCAGCCAGCTCTAGAAGCCTAAGTCGGGAAGCTTACCGCCTGGGTACTTTCGACCCCGTGGCCTTTTCGATTGCAGTCCACTCGCTTGTCACTGCCGGCAACGCAGAGAGAAGAGCCTCCCAAATGGCATGCCAGCTATCGCGTGCCTGTGACGAGAGCATGCAAACCCGGAAAACGTTTCGGCGCCACCATGTACCCACGTACTGGTGGAACGAAAATATTGCCGAAGCACGGCGGAACTACATCCAAGCCAGGAGGAGATACCAGCGAGCCCGAGGTAGACCCAACTATGCCGAAGAGCAGCTAAGGTATCAGAGTGCCAGAGAAATGCTAAAAAAGTCCATAAGAGATAGCAAACGAGAATGTTTCCTGGAGCTATGCGACTCAGCCGAATATGATCCTTGGGGCAAGGCGTACAAAACTGTCGTTAAAACACTCTACGCCGGCAAACAAGCGCAGCCTTCTGACCCAAGTGAGCTGAAGTTGATTGTGGAAACGCTATTCACAATCAGACCCGACGTATTACACACGCAAGCCATACCATCGAGCCACGTAGCAGCCATGCCGTCTCTCATCGACGAAGTCTCAGTCGAAGAGGTGCTGACGATCGCCAGAAGCCTAAAGCCCAGTAAGGCACCGGGTCCGGACGGAATCCCCAACCGAGCACTGAAACTAGCCATGTCCTTGCGGCCCGCGCAGTTCGTGTAGCTTTTTAACATGTGCCTAATGGAGAGAACTTTCCCCACAATATGGAAACTCCAAACGCTAGTTTTATTACCGAAGCCTGGTAAGCCGCCCGACGACCCATCGTCATACAGGCCGATTTGCCTCCTGGACACGTTAGGCAAAGTGCTGGAAAAGTCAATCTGCAACAGGCTTCAGGTAGCTGTCGACAACAATGGTGGCCTGTCACAAAACCAATTTGGTTTCACCAAGGCAAAGTCTTCAATAGACGCTCTGTAGAAAGTGGTCGGGATAGCAACAAACGCCATCCAAGGATCAAGATGGAAAAGCGGCACAAAAAAGTACTGCCTCATCGTCACGCTGGATGTTAAAAACGCCTTTAACACAGCCAGGTGGGACAAAATATTGGATGCATTGTCAACGTTCCGCGTCCCATATTATCTTCAGGAGACGATACGCAGCTACTTCACTGGAAGACTGCTGCAATACGACACCGCAGACGGCCCCACTACACATCAAGTGTCCGCTGGAGTGCCGCAAGGCTCAGTTCTAGGACCCCTCCTCTGGAACATCATGTACGATGGCATCCTCCGACTGGAACTCCCATATCAAGTATCATCGGCTTCGCGGACGACGTGGCCCTTGTAGTCGTCGGCAAGGAATTGAAGGACGTAGAGGAATCGTGCAACCACAGTATTGACCGTGTGCACCAATGGCTGGCAGCAGCTGGACTCGAGCTGGCTGCTCACAAAACAGAAGCGGTGTTAGTCAGCAGTCGAAAAAGAGTGGAAACAGCGCACATAAGAGTCGGCAGAATCGGCAAGGGCGCTAAAGTACCTGGGTGTCATGCTAGACACAAGAATGTCGTTCAAAGAGCACTTGGAGTACGTGCACAAGAAAGCAGCAGAGTCCTGTCGATTGCTATCCAGGATTATGCTGAACACACGGGGACCGAAACAGCAGAGACGCCGTCTCCTTATGACCGTAAACCGAGCGGTAATAATGTACGCGTCCCCCATCTGGAGCAGAGCTATGGCTGTTCCCAGCTACAGCCGGGGCGTACACTCTATATATCGCCTAAGCGCTCTACGGGTCAGCTGTGCATTCCGGACGGTATCGGACGAAGCGGCGCTGGTTATCGCAGGAATGGTCCCGCTAAGCGAACTGGCAACATAAGCTGTAGTTTGCTATAGAGCCCACGATGGAAGCAACACACCAAACTCGACTCGCACTGAGGCAAGGATGCAGAGCGTAGCACGATGGCAAGCACGCTGGGATCGCGCATCTAAAGGACGCTGGACGCATAGGCTTATCCCAAACTTGGAAGCCTGGACAAATCGCAAGTATGGCAATACTAATTTTTATTTAACGCAGCTCCTATCAGGCCACGGATGCTTCAGGAGCTACTTAAAGCGATTCGGCCACGACAACACAGACGAGTGTTCTTGGTGCGGCAGAGGGATCATAGAGGACGCCAATCACGTCATATTCGAGTGTGGACGTTTCGCAGCGAACAGACAGGAACTGGAGGACATCATGGACAGACCTATCACGGTGGACAACCTGGTCACGAGCATGATAGAGACCGCACAATAGTGGGACGCTGCCAGCACCTTCGCAGCAGAAGTAATGCGAGAACTCAGGAGAGTTGAGCGCAGCAGACGGAGAACCGCGGATATTTAGGTAGAAAGAACATGCCTGTGAAGCAATGCTTCGCGGCCGTTCCGCAGGCAATCCACGCTACCTAAACAATACCCCAACTATAACCTAAGCTAAATAACTAAGCAAAATAAACTGAATACAAAAAAAAAAAATACACATACACATACACATACACACACACATACACATACACATACACATACACATACACATACACATACACATACACATACACATACACATACACATACACATACACATACACATACACATACACATACACATACACATACACATACACATACACATACACATACACATACACATACACATACACATACACATACACATACACATACACATACACATACACATACACATACACATACACATACACATACACATACACATACACATACACATACACATACACATACACATACACATACACTTACACTTACTCATACAATTACACTTACACTTACACATACACATACACATACACATACACATACACATACACATACACATACACATACACATACACATACACATACACATACACATACACATACACAAACACATACACATACAGGGTGGGACGAGATTGTTTTCATAGAGTGCGGACGCGATTTGTTACTGCTCCGTGAAACTAAACAAATAAACCTGTGAAATTAAAGTGAAGTTAGTGCACGTGTGCAGGGAACCGAGACAGGCCTAAAACACCAAAAGGTGCGTGGTGGTAGTCACTGTGAAGCCCGTGCAGATCATTCCTGGGGTGGCGTCTACAGTTCCACGATCCAGGCGAGGGGAGTGTAGGCGTCTACTTGGCGTGTTTGTGCGCTTTTGTGAGTTTTACCACTCAATTGTATTAGCCATCTCGCAAAGGTATTTGTGCAGTTGGTTGCATTCACTCTAACAGCTGTTAGTAGTGTTGGCTAGCGCAGTTCACAACCAGCTGATCTGCACTATAGAGCCAGCTGCCAAACTGCGTAGCGGAGATACCAACAAGGTGATAAGCTGTAACTGGGAGAAAGTACAGCATACTTTCGGGCTTACGCTGTTCTCGCTAAGCATTTAAGCTTTGGAGAATGAACAGGCAAAGAACCCGATATCGGTGCTCACTACAGGCCCAGTGCAAAAAGGAGCAAAAGGTCGCGGAACAGAGCAAGGGCGATCTTCTGCTGCGCCCCAATAGGAAGCCGGAGCACTCCGCGGATGAGCTTCAAGAAGCTGTGGGAAAGGCGTTGGGTGACCGTGACCGATGACGTCCCAGGTTGAGATCACGGACCTGGATAAGCTGGCGACTAAGGAATTGATATTGCCATTATCAGCGAACCCCACCACCGAGAAACCAACTGCCCGAGAATATGGACCGAGGATCGGGATGGAGCTGCTCCAAGTCACCAAAATGAAGCCTTTGCATACGGAAAGGAGAAAAATCAACGGACCACGCTACCGGAAGCTTTAAATGTCCGGCGTATCGCGAGGCAGTACGCAAAATGAAATGTTAAGGTTACTTCAAATAAACCTTAACCACTGCATAGCTGCTCAAGCCATCTTGGAGCAGACTGTTAGGGAGATGCGCATTGATATTGTCATTATCAGCGAACCCCACCACTGAGATACCAACTGCCCGAGAATATGGACCGAGGATCAGGATGGAAAAGCTGCGCTCTGGGTATGTGGCGATCCATCGACATCGCTAACAAAAACAAAGTCCTTTACTGGGTTTGCTCGCGCACAATACGGCAGCCTGTGGATATACAACTGCTACCAAGCATGCAGCTCTGCGAATTTACAGCTGCATTAAATGCATTAGTATATGACGCAAGGGGGCGGAGGGTCATTATTGCTGGTGACTTCAACGCTTGGGCAGTGGAATGGGGCAGCCAAGCAACTAACGCAAGAGGTCGTGCCCTGTTGGAAAGCTTCGGAGCCCTAGATATAGCCCTGCTAAACTTCGTCTCGGAAAATACCTTCACTCGAGGTGGTGTCGGATCCATAATCGATCTTACTTTCGTAAGCTCGTCACTTTTTAGCGCAACAAAATGGCAACTAAGCGACTTATACACCGCAAGCGACCATCCGCAATAATATGCACGATTGGTGAAGGAACTGCAGCCACCACTAGAAGCCTAAGTCGGAAAGCTTACCGCCTGGGTACTTTCGACCCCGTGGCCTTTTCGAATTCAGTCCACTCACTTGTCACTGCCGGCAACGCAGAGAGAAGAGCCTCCCAAATGGCATGCCAGCTATCGCGTGCCTGTGACGAGAGCATGCAAACCCGGAAAACGTTTCGGAGCCACCATGTACCCACGTACTGGTGGAACGAAAATATTGTCGAAGCACGGCGGAACTGCATCCAAGCCAGGAGGAGATACCAGCGAGCCCGAGGTAGACCCAACTATCCCGAAGAGCAGCTAAGGTATCAGAGTGCCAGAAAAATGCTAAAAATGTCCATAAGAGATAGCAAACGAGAATGTTTCCTGGAGCTATGCGACTTAGCCGAATATGATCCTTGGGGCAAGGCGTACAAAACTGTCGTTAAAACACTCTACGCCGGCAAACAAGCGCAGCCTTCTGACCAGTAAGGCACCGGGTCCGGACGGAATCCCCAACCGAGCACTGAAACTAGCCATGTCCTTGCAGCCCGCGCAGTTCGTGCAGCTTTTTAACATGTGCCTAATGGAGAGAACTTTCCCCACAATATGGAAACTTCAAACGCTAGTTTTATTACCGAAGCCTGGTAAGCCGCCCGACGACCCATCGTCATACAGGCCGATTTGCCTCCTGGACACGTTAGGCAAAGTGCTGGAGAAGCTAATCTGCAACAGGCTTCAGGTAGCTGTCGACAACAATGGTGGCCTGTCCCAAAGCCAAGTTGGTTTCACCAAGGCAAAGTCTACAATAGACGCTCTGGAGAAAGTGGTCGGCATAGCAACAAACGCCATCCAAGGATCGAGATGGAAAAGCGGCACAAAAAAGTACTGTCTCATCGTCACGCTGGATGTTAAAAACGCCTTTAACACAGCCAGGTGGGACAAAATATTGGATGCATTGTCAACGTTCCGCGTCCCATATTATCTTCAAGAGACGATACGCAGCTACTTCACTGGAAGACTGCTGCAATACGACACCGCAGACGGCCCCACTACACATCAAGTGTCCGCTGGAGTGCCCCAAGGCTCAGTTCTAGGACCCCTCCTCTGGAACATCATGTACGATGGCATCCTCCGACTGGAACTCCCGATCGATACAAGTATCATCGGCTTCGCGGACGACGTGGCCCTTGTAGTCGTCGGCAAGGAATTGAAGGACGTAGAGGAATCGTGCAACCACAGTATTGACCGTGTGCACCAATGGCTGGCAGCAGCTGGACTCAAGCTGGCTGCTCACAAAAGAAGAAGCGGTGTTAGTCAGCAGTCGAAAAAGAGTGGAAAAAGCGCACATAAGAGTCGGCAGTGGACCATAGAACCTTATGACCGTAAACCGAGCGGTAATAATGTGCGCGTCCCCCATCTGGAGCAGAGCTATGGCTGCTCCCAGCTACAACCGGGGCGTACACTCTATATATCGCCTAAGCGCTCTACGGGTCAGCTTTGCATTCCGGACGGTATCGGATGAAGCGGCGCTGGTTATCGCAGGAATGGTCCCGCTAAGCGAACTGGCAACAGAAGCTGTAGTTTGCTATAGAGCCCACGATGGAAGCAACACACCAAACTCGACTCGCACTGAGGCAAGGATGCAGAGCGTAGCACGATGGCAAGCACGCTGGGATCGCGCATCTAAAGGACGCTGGACGCATAGGCTTATCCCAAACTTGGAAGCCTGGACAAATCGCAAGTATGGCAATACTAATTTTTATTTAACGCAGCTCCTATCAGGCCACGGATGCTTCAGGAGCTACTTAAAGCGATTCGGCCACGACAACACAGACGAGTGTTCTTGGTGCGGCAGAGGGATCATAGAGGACGCCAATCACGTCATATTCGAGTGTGGACGTTTCGCAGCGAACAGACAGGAACTGGAGGATATCATGGGCAGACCTATCACGGTGGACAACCTGGTCACGAGCATGATAGCGACCGCACATAAGTGGGACGCTGCCACCACCTTCGCAGCAGAAGTAATGCGAGAACTCAGGAGAGTTGAGCGCAGCAGACGGAGAACCGCGGATATTTAGGTAGCAAGAACATGCCTGTGAAGCAATGCTTCGCGGCCGTTCCGCAGGCAATCCACGCTACCTAAACAATACCCCAACTATAACCTAAGCTAAATAACTAAGCAAAATAAACTGAATACAAAAAAAAAAATACACATACACATACACATACACATACACATACACATACACATACACATACACATACACATACACATACACATACACATACACATACACATACACATACACATACACATACACATACACATACACATACACATACACATACACATACACATACACATACAGTGACAAAGGTTTTCATAGAGTGCGGACGCGATTTGTTACTGCTCCGTGAAACTAAACAAATAAACCTGTGAAATTAAAGTGAAGTTAGTGCACGTGTGCAGGGAACCGAGACAGGCCTAAAACACCAAAAGGTGCGTGGTGGTAGTCACTGCGAAGCCCGTGCAGACCATTCCTGGGGTGGCGTCTACAGTTCCACGATCCAGGCGAGGGGAGTGGAGGCGTCTACTTGGGGTGTTTGTGCGCTTTTGTGAGTTTTACCACTCAATTGTATTAGCCATCTCGCAAAGGTATTTGTGCAGTTGGTTGCATTCACTCTAACAGCTGTTAGTAGTGTTGGCTAGCGCAGTTCACAACCATCTGATCTGCACTATAGAGCCAGCTGTAGATATAGTAGTGTTGGATAGCGCAGTTCACAACCAGCTGATCTGCACTATAGAGCCAGCTGCCAAACTGCGTAGCGGAGATACCAACAAGGTGATAAGCTGTAACTGGGAGAAAGTACAGCATACTTTCGGGCTTACGCTGTTCTCGCTAAGCATTTAAGCTTTGGAGAATGAACAGGCAAAGAACCCGATATCGGTGCTCACTACAGGCCCAGTGCAAAAAGGAGCAAAAGGTCGCGGAACAGAGCAAGGGCGATCTTCTGCTGCGCCCCAATAGGAAGCCGGAGCACTCCGCGGATGAGCTTCAAGAAGCTGTGGGAAAGGCGTTGGGTGACCGTGACCGATGACGTCCCAGGTTGAGATCACGGACCTGGATAAGCTGGCGACTAAGGAATTGATATTGCCATTATCAGCGAACCCCACCACCGAGAAACCAACTGCCCGAGAATATGGACCGAGGATCAGGATGGAAAAGCTGCGCTCTGGGTATGTGGCGATCCATCGACATCGCTAACAAAAACAAAGTCCTTTACTGGGTTTGCTCGCGCACAATACGGCAGCCTGTGGATATACAACTGCTACCAAGCATGCAGCTCTGCGAATTTACAGCTGCATTAGATGCATTAGTATATGACGCAAGGGGGCGGAAGGTCATTATTGCTGGTGACTTCAACGCCTCGGCAGTGGAATGGGGCAGCCAAGCAGGAGGTCGTGCCCTGTTGGAAAGCTTCGCAGCCCTAGATATAGCCCTGCTAAACTTCGTCTCGGAAAATACCTTCACTCGAGGTGGTATCGGATCCATAATCGATCTTACTTTCGTAAACTCGTCACTTTTTAGCGCAACAAAATGGCAACTAAGCGACTTATACACCGCAAGCGACCATCCGCAATAATATGCACGATTGGTGAAGGAACTGCAGCCACCACTAGAAGCCTAAGTCGGAAAGCTTACCGCCTGGGTACTTTCGACCCCGTGGCCTTTTCGAATGCAGTCCACTCGCTTGTCACTGCCGGCAACGCAGAGAGAAGAGCCTCCCAAATGGCATGCCAGCTATCGCGTGCCTGTGACGAGAGCATGCAAACCCGGAAAACGTTTCGGCGCCACCATGTACCCACGTACTGGTGGAACGAAAATATTGCCGAAGCACGGCGGAACTGCATCCAAGCCAGGAGGAGATACCAGCGAGCCCGAGGTAGACCCAACTATGCCGAAGAGCAGCTAAGGTATCAGAGTGCCAGAAAAATGCTAAAAAAGTCCATAAGAGATAGCAAACGAGAATGTTTCCTGGAGCTATGCGACTTAGCCGAATATGATCCTTGGGGCAAGGCGTACAAAACTGTCGTTAAAACACTCTACGCCGGCAAACAAGCGCAGCCTTCTGACCCAAGTGAGCTGAAGTTGATTGTGGAAACGCTATTCACAATCAGACCCGACGTATTACACACGCAAGCCATACCATCGAGCCACGTAGCAGCCATGCCGTCTCTCATCGACGAAGTCTCAGTCGAAGAGGTGCTGACGATCGCCAGAAGCCTAAAGCCCAGTAAGGCACCGGGTCCGGACGGAATCCCCAACCTAGCACTGAAACTAGCCATGTCCTTGCAGCCCGCGCAGCTCGTGCAGCTTTTTAACATGTGCCTAATGGAGAGAACTTTCCCCACAATATGGAAACTCCAAATGCTAGTTTTATTACCGAAGCCTGGTAAGCCGCCCGACGACCCATCGTCATACAGGCCGATTTGCCTCCTGGACACGTTAGGCAAAGTGCTGGAAAAGTCAATCTGCAACAGGCTTCAGGTAGCTGTCGACAACAATGGTGGCCTGTCCCAAAACCAATTTGGTTTCACCAAGGCAAAGTCTTCAATAGACGCTCTGGAGAAAGTGGTCGGGATAGCAACAAACGCCATCCAAGGATCGAGATGGAAAAGCGGCACAAAAAAGTACTGCCTCATCGTCACGCTGGATGTTAAAAACGCCTTTAACAAGGCCAGGTGGGACAGAATGTTGGATGCATTGTCAACGTTCCGCGTCCCATATTATCTTCAGGAGACGATACGCAGCTACTTCACTGGAAGACTGCTGCAATACGACACCGCAGACGGCCCCACTACACATCAAGTTTCCGCTAGAGTGCCCCAAGGCTCAGTTCTAGGACCCCTCCTCTGGAACATCATGTACGATGGCATCCTCCGACTGGAACTCCCGATCGATACAAGTATCATCGGCTTCGCGGACGACGTGGCCCTTGTAGTCGTCGGCAAGGAATTGAAGGACGTAGAGGAATCGTGCAACCACAGTATTGACCGTGTGCACCAATGGCTGGCAGCAGCTGGACTCAAGCTGGCTGCTCACAAAAGAAGAAGCGGTGTTAGTCAGCAGTCGAAAAAGAGTGGAAAAAGCGCACATAAGAGTCGGCAGTGCGACCATAGAATCAGCAAGGGCGCTAAAGTACCTGGGTGTCATGCTAGACACAAGAATGTCGTTCAAAGAGCAATTGGAGCACGTGCACAAGAAAGCAGCAGAGTCCTGTCGAGCGCTATCCAGGATTATGCTGAACACACGGGGACCGAAACAGCAGAGGCGCCGTCTCCTTATGACCGTAAACCGAGCGGTAATAATGTACGCGTCCCCCATCTGGAGCAGAGCTATGGCTGCTCCCAGCTACAACCGGGGCGTACACTCTATATATCGCCTAAGCACTCTACGGGTCAGCTGCGCATTCCGGACGGTATCGGACGAAGCGGCGCTGGTTATCGCAGCAATGGTCCCGCTAAACGATCTGGCAACAGAAGCTATAGTTTGCTATAGAGCCCACGATGGAAGCAACACAGCAAACTCGATTCGCACTGAGGCAAGGATGCAGAGCGTAGCACGATGGCAAGCACGCTGGGATCGCGCATCTAAAGGACGCTGGACGCATAGGCTTATCCCAAACTTGGAAGCCTGGACAAATCGCAAGTATGGCAATACTAATTTATATTTAACGCAGCTCCTATCAGGCCACGGATGCTTCAGGAGCTACTTAAAGCGATTCGGCCACGACAACACAGACGAGTGTTCTTGGTGCGGCAGAGGGATCATAGAGGACGCCAATCACGTCATATTCGAGTGTGGACGTTTCGCAGCGAACAGACAGGAACTGGAGGACATCATGGACAGACCTATCACGGTGGACAACCTGGTCACGAGCATGATAGAGACCGCACAATAGTGGGACGCTGCCAGCACCTTCGCAGCAGAAGTAATGCGAAAACTAAGGAGAGTTGAACGCAGCAGACGGAGAACCACGGATATTTAGGTAGCAAGAACATGCCTGTGAAGCAATGCTTCGCGGCTGTTCCGCAGGCAATCCACGCTACCTAAACAATACCCCAACTATAACCTAATATAAATAACCAAGCATAAATAAGCTGAATACAAAAAAAAATACACATACACATACACATACACATACACATACACATACACATACACATACACATACACATACACAGGCAACCAATGCCAACAAACCCGGAACAGCTCAAACAAATAGTCCTAACGCTCTTTCCTCGACAGACACCTGGAATTGCACCGCAACTACCAGCAAACGGAATAAACGACTGTGCACCCACCGACCAATGAGGTACTGAGCATTGCTGCGAAGCTAAAGGCGGACAAATCTCCTGGACCAGACGGAATACCGAACGGGGTAATAAAAGCTGTCATTACTGCACAGCCCAGAAGCTTCGTGGAGTTGTACAATCAATGTATAGCGGAATGCACAGTACCACGAAGATGGAAACTCCAGCGACTTGTGCTCATCCCGAAGCCCGGCAAGGAACTAGATGATCCCTCCTCATACCACCCCCTGTGTATGCTGGACACGATGGGAAAAATATTTGAGCGGATAATATGCAATCGCCTAGAATGCAAGCTTGCTGAAGTGCGCGGTCTGTCTGAACGACAATTCGGCTTCAGGAAACACAGGAGCACCACGGATGCCATCAGGGCCGTGGCTGAACTAGCAGAAGACGCTATCCAAGGCACAAGATGGACAGGTGGCACCAAACAGTACTGCCTAGTCTGTACGTTGGATGTCAGGAACGCGTTCAACTCAGCCAATTGGACAAAAATACTAGAAGCGCTAACGGCCAGACACATCCCGAGCCAACTAATAAAGTTAGTGACCAGCTACTTCCAGGACAGAGTGCTAAATTACGACACAGAAGACGGCCAACGACAGTACAGGGTAACTGGAGGCGTTCCTCAGGGCTCTGTTCTCGGGCCGCTACTGTGGAACGTCATGTACGACGGAGTACTGCGCCTTTGCCTACCAGAGGGCAACACAATCATTGGTTTCGCCGATGACATCGCTGTTGTTACTGTGGCGAAGAAACTCGATGAGGTCACTCTTAGGAGCAGTGCAGCCATCGACAGGATAATTGACTGGCTATCCCAGAACGGACTCACGCTAGCGGAGCAGAAGTCGGAGGCAGTCTTAATAAGCAGCAGAAAGATAGTTGAGACGACATCGTTGCGCGTTGGCAGTGCTATCATTAAGTCCAAGCCCGCCATCAAATACCTGGGCGTCATGATAGACCACAGACTGTCGTATAAACAGCACCTGGAGTATATTAGCCACAAAGCGGCCAGTGTTACAACAGCCATTAGCCGAATGTTGGCGAACACCAAAGGACCAAGGCAGAGGAGCAGAAGGCTAATCGCTGGAGTGGTGACGTCCACACTCCTCTACGGATCCAACATATGGGCCCCCGCAATGGAGGTTGCATCTTACAGCCGAGGATGCAATGCTGCATACCGACGATGTGCATTGCGTGTAGCCACCTGCTTCCGCACTGTATCGGAAGACGCGGCCTTAGTACTGGCAGGCATGATCCCACTCGGCCTGATGGCTGCCGAAAGGCAAAGTGGGGCAACCACCAACAGGCAACTGAGGGATAACACCATCGATCAATGGCAAAGCAAATGGGATGCGAGCTCAAGTGGCAGATGGACCCACAGACTAATCCCAAACCTGAAGCTTTGGCTACAGCGGCGACACGGCGACGTAGACCACTACCTGGCACAAATATTTACTGGGCATGGCTGCTTTAAAGCGTACCTGCACAGGTTTAATCATGAGGACGACCCCTTTTGCGAGCACTGTGGGTACGGTGTGATTGAGGACGCGGAGCACGCATTGTTCTACTGCCCACTCTATAGTCGCGAGCGAGACAAAGCGACGGCGGGCAGAAATGATTTGTCTCCGGAGAATCTCGTGACGCGAATGGTGGCCACTGAAAATGGATGGACAGCCGTTGCTAACATGGCATCGGCTATAATGAAGGAGCTGCGACGACAGGAGAGGATCCGACGCGGCATCGACTGATGAGCGGCTGATATACAGCCGTACCCCGCCCTGCGAAGTAGTACTTTGCGGTTGTCCCGCAGGAGCGGGTTACAACTTTCTACTCCCCACAAAATACCCTTTCCTTCTTTGTTAGTCTTAGTTCCCCCTTGTAAAATGTTAAGCCGTTATTTTCTTTTCTTCCAAAATAAAAAAAAAAAAAAAAAAACAAAAAAAACAAAAAAAAAAAAACACATACACATACACATACACATACACATACACATACACATTCACATACACATACACATACACATACACATACACATGCACATACACATACACATACACATACACATACACATACACATACACATACACATACACATACACATACACATACACATACACATACACATACACATACACATACACATACACATACACATACACATACACATACACATACACATACACATACACATACACATACACATACACATACACATACACATACACATACACATACACATACACATACACATACACATACACATACACACACATATACACATACACATACCCAGGCGGCTAAGACTGGAACCAGTAACGTCTTACGTTGCAAACTCTGGACAACCCTACACGACAAAACGACCCCTGGGCTGACGGCTGACAGTATTGTAGCATCTTATTAAGCGGAGTGAAATCTGGCCAAAATGACTGGTAAATTAATGATGTTACCGCCCCCGTCCCGTGATAACATATCAAATCTTCTAGCACGTACCTCGAATCGTCGCCATTTGGTTGGTAGTAAACGTTGAGATGTAATATTCCTGATTAACGCGGATGTGGCGGGTGTCAACCCTCGTATGGCGACTGTACAACTTCCAAGGGCAACGGCTTAGGAGTTGGGACCCAAAAAAAAATGAGTACAACAAAACCTCCACAAACAAAGGAGAGCTGGGATGCTTTTGCAAAGAGCAGCAGAATTGCGAGATCACCACTAGGTACTATAACAGCCGTACCTGCAGAGACGAACACTGAGCGGGACCAAACGACGGCAACTCAGAGCAGCTCAGCACTTCGAGAACTCGGGCAAGAGATATCAAAGCTAGTAGACATGCTCGAAGACGGCAAGCGGAAGCAGGCCACAACACGGACGCCACAAACAGCCGATTCCGAGGACCATTCGGTAGCCAGGCTACCGTATCAACGGCGCAGGAGACACCGAGCTCCACAGCTGATGGCGGTAAGTGGAAGGAGCAGAAAAGGAAGAAGGTGACCAGGAAAAAATGCAAGGGATTGCTCAAGGAAAAGGCGCGACCGGATGCTATAGTCATCTCGGCAAAGGCGAAGCGAGCTACTAAGAGATACTGAGGAAAGTTAAAGCGGACGAAAAACTGGGCGAGCTCGGCAGCGGTGACAAGAATAAGGACGACACAAAAAGGAGACCCACTACTTCAGCTTTGCAACTCGGGAGAGTACCATAGCATTTGGAAACCTGGTAGGCAAAATGTTAGGCGAAAATGCAGAGGTCCAGACGCTGTCCCACCGAGTGACCGTTGAGTGCAAAGACCTGGACGAAGTCACGACTAGGGAGGATATCTGTGAGGCGCTGAGGGGTCAAATCCAAATACTGGACATAGCCTCTGAGAATATCAGCCTCCGAAAGGCGTACGGCCAAACACAGACGGCGACGAGAAGACTGCCAGCGGGAAGTGCGAAAAAGGTCCTCTCAGTAGGTTTTCTGAAAGTGGGCTGGGTCAACTGAAGAATCCGTGAACGGATCAATATCACCAGATGTTTCAGATGCCTCGAGTTCGGACACCTTGCAAGATACTGCAAAAGTGAACTAGACAGATCGAATCGGTGCCGACAGAAAATGAAGTGGCCACATCCGAACTTCAACCACTGCGAGGCTGCTCAGGGCCTGACGCAATCAATACAGGAGAGAAATACGGACGTCGCAATAATCTGCGAGCCATACAAGCCTATTACGAGATGTGGCAAGTTAATGCGGAAAAGCGGCCATTTGGTCCCTCAAATCACCGCTCCAGGAAGTCAGAGCAGAGCAGGATGGATTCGTGAGAGCGAAAATAAATGGAATCACCGTTTACAGTTGCTACGCACTCCCAAGCTGGGAACTGCTGCGGAACAGGAACAGGAGCTCACGTATTTTAAGGCCGGTAGAGGCTCTATTATAGACCTCAAACAAAGCAAATCCATCTGCTTCTAGCAAATGTGCGATGAGGCCGATGTAAACCCGTGGGGCACGGCATACAAGGTCGTTATGAAAAAGATCCGCAGCCCATGTTATAGTTGAGACACTGCTCTCCCTACGGAGCTGGTGCAGTAGGTGTCGGTAGACGAAGTGTAGTCCGTAGACGTTGAGTGTAGTCCGTAGGTGCTGACGGAGTCAGCAATTCGTGCATACTCCGTGCCGTAAACAAACAAATAAAACTCATACACATACACATGCACATACACATAGGTGCCACAGATTTGTTATCCTAGAGTGCGGACGCGTTTTTAACTGATCCGTATGTAAATAAGCAAACCAGTGGTTTTCGTGCAAAAATTGTTGTTTTAATTGTTGTTAGTGCACGAGCACAGTGAACTGTGGCATAGGCCCAAATCACCAAAAAGTGCGCGGCGGTCCTCACTGCGAAGCCCGTACAGAACGTTTTTCTCAGGGGCGGCGTCTATAGCTCCACAATCCCGGCGAGGGGAGCGGAGGCGTCTCCTTGGTGTGTTTTGCGCATTTTTTTGTGAGTTTACCACTCAAATTCAGTATCCGTCCCGCGAAGCTATTTGAGCAATTGGTTGCATTCACTCTAACAGCTGTTAGTAGTGTTGACTAATGCAGTTTACAAACAGCTGATCTGTACTATAGGACCAACTGCAAAACTGCGTAGCGAAGACAAGAACCAGATGAACCACAAGAACCACATCATCCCTGAGTGTGGACGGCTCTCAGCGAACAGACAGGACAGCATGGGCAGACCTATCACGGTGGGCAACCTGGTCAGGAACATGCTAGAGACCGCAAAAATGTGGGACGGAGCCAGCACCTACGCAGCAGAAGTAATGCTGGAACTCAGGAGAGTTGAGCGCAACAGACGGAGAGCGGAGTAAGTTTAGACTGAGCAGTTATACGCTCTACACAAAGCATCCATCAACTAAAGTGAGATTGCAGTGCAAAGATCCCCTGAATCAGTCCTGCCGAAAGGGGACCGCGATGCCAGCTCTTACTAGAACGCTGACGCTAACAGCTAAGAGCAAGCCACACCAGCTAAATGCGAATAAACGCGGGATCACAAAAAACAACAGAGCGACTCAGGAGCTACTCTACCAAACAACACGGGAAGAGATTGCTGATCTAGCCATTGTCAGAGAGCCATACCAGCCCAAGCACGATGGCATCTGGACCCAGAGCAATGACGGTGGCGCAGCAATTTGGAGCTGAGCACCAGCACAAATTACATACAGGAAAGCAGCAACCGGATATACTAGTGACAAATGTAGAAGAGTTCATGTGTATAGCTGCTATATCACGCACGATGGAAGAACCCGTTCACCTGTAATCATAGCGGGCGATTTTGATGCGTGGGCAGTTAAATGGGGAAACAGCAAGACAAGTCAATGTGAGCGTTTTCTGCTAGTCGCGTGTGCAGCCCTCAAATTAACACTTCTCAACTTTGGCAACAGGCAAATATTCAACAAAGCAGGCAGGAAATCTATTATAAACTTGACCTTTGCAAGCCTATGCCTGGCGCGACTCGCGTCTTGGATGATGTGAGATCACCAGACGATAATAAGCCACTTCGCCGTCCAGCCCAATGATCAATACCGCCAGCTCTGAACATGGAGCCACGACGGTCTGCCCAGAAGCGCTGTTGATAATGGTCGACAACATGCAACTCCCGGCCAGTGGAGATGACAACCACTGTACAAACCGTATAGGTAAAACATTAGAGGAGGCATACAACGCAGCCATGCTTAAAGAAAGAAGGCGGATAAACGGGCGTAGACCTGTTCACTGGTGGAACCAGGAATTAGAGAGGGCCAGGAGAAAATGCCACAGAGCCATTAGAAGCTACCAACGAGCACACAGGAGAAGCAATTGCCGCACTTAAGAAGGCCATCAATCGCAGCAAGGACACGTCGTAGAAGAGCTTATGCGCCGAAGCCGACGCGCAACCCTTTGGAGCAGCCTACAAATCGGTCATGGGAAGAATGAGCAGGACGCCAATGCCCACAAGCGAGGTCCAGCTAGGAGCAATCGTCAACAGGCTTTTCCCCTTCGCAACCAACGCTGCACTGCAATGTCGACTGTAAAATGGACGGACGCGGAGGAGGTCATACAGGCTCGGCTCGGATACAACCAAACAGAGCCACAATACCCGACGAACCTCCAACAAAAGCGCTGAAGCTAATAGTGGCTAAGCGTGGTTGGCAACTGTTCCAGGCGATCATTTGTAACAGACAGCGTCGTGCTGTATTTGTAGAACGGCAAGCGCTATCTGATCATCAGTTTGGATTCCGGAAAAAACGTAGCACTGCCCAAGCTATCAGCCATGTGGTTGGCCACACAAGCACACATAATTTTCAATGCGGTCATTGGCAATAAGTTCGTTCGGTTCGTTGCGTGATCGCAAACAGTGGAATTACTTTTTCATATCTTTTTAATGCGTTCTATCATGTAAGCCGTTTTTCGAGTCTATGAAACCGTTGCCTGGTCGTCGATTTGACGAAAAAAAGGCCCGCATTTCCCAGTTTCCTAGAAACTCAGTAGAACAAAAATCTCGGCTGTCGCTCAGACGCGGCTTAAAGTCCGTCTTAGTTGTAGGAACAGCCAGTTAAATGTTGCCGTTATCGAAAACCAACTCGATCTGTACAGCCACTAGGAAGACCTAGAGTTTAAATTTCAAGTCTCTAGCTCTTATACGGACAGACGGACGGACGGACAGACGGACGGACATGGCTAGATCGACTTTGCTATTAATGCTGATCAAGAATATAAATACTTAATGGAGTCAGAGATGTTTCCTTCTGCCTGTAACATACATTTAAATTTGAACAAAGACATTATACCCGTTTTAACCACTTTTAATGGGTTCAGGGTATAAAAAGTGTTACCAGCCTGTCACCCTTCCAGTCCCTTCAATACAGGGTACCATTTCTGTTTCAAAAAACTAACTTCGTTTCTTATCAAGTCTGTAAAAAACCTTTTCATGGCCAGCATTTTCTTCGATTCGCATATAATCGCACTTGCAAAAACATGGATAAATTCAACCATATCTGATTTTGAGGTTTTTTCCAACAGTTTTATTTTGCATAGAAATGATCGGCCGCGTTGAGGCGGTCGAACTTTTCTGTTTTAGTACGCTTACTGACGCTGTCAGATTGTCACAGTTAAGGTATCTTTTTATACACGAAATTTCTATATTACAGGCTCTTATGTTCCACCTTCTTCTGATATTCAAGTTTATATGAAAAATATTTCTTGTATTATAGAAGTTTCTTCACTTGTGCGTGATAATGACCTATTTATGGTGTTGGGTGCTTTTAATTTCAGCACTGCATAGATTGCATGCTAGATATTCGGTTGTTTCAAATCAACTAAATTTCTAATCGTTTGAATAGCACACTTGGCTTTGTATTCATTTACGACTAACTAATTTCTAATGTGTCTAGGTCCTCTCCCTTATCTCTTCCTGAGGATGTATATGATCCTACTTTAGAGGTTCAATATTCAATTGTTATTCTCTCATTTCCTGGTCATCACCCAAACTGTCTCGCCGTTGCATTCACACAGGAATTTATTCATTGCTGAATCAACATCCCAGACTCCCTCTTAGATATGGGTATTCCCAAGTCAATTCCTTCGACTACTACTTCAAAGCTACTACTACTTACTCCCAGATTGTCAAATCAAAAAAATTTAAAATCTAAATATTTTAAAAAGTTTAAAAAGTCTGGTTCGTGTACAGACTTGGATAAATATTCCGTATCCAAGTCGGATTTTTTCTTCTGAATTCTCAATGCATTGAGAATTGTCTAATTCGTTTCAAAAAGCAAAATCCGAGACAGTTTTAAGCGTAAGTCTTCAAGTTTGCCATCTTCTTTTTCTATCGGGATGGACAAAGCTAGCAATGACTCTGATTCTGCTAACCTCTTTGCTAATTTTTTCCAATCAACTTACTCTTCAGTCTGTCCTAATAATAATAATTCGTACCCTAATACATTACTTCCTCTATTACTATACCTCCTCCTATTATTTCAAATTCCTTTATCCTTTTAGCAATATATTCTTTAACATCTTCGACTCTTCTGAACCTGACAATATTCCAAGTTTTCTACTCAAGGAGTGTAGCTCTTCCCTGCTTTATCTATTGCTAAAGCATTTAATTCTATACCTTGAATCTTTTGTCTTTCCATTTCGTTGGAAAGAATCCTATATCATTCCTCTCCACAAGAACGATGGAAGTCTGATATACAAAATTGCAGGGGCATTGCAAAATTGTTCCGCTATTCATATATTATTTAAAAAAAATATCACTTTCAATTTGCAGCATTTCTTCAAATCAGCTGTTTCCCCTGTTCAACATGGATTCCAAAAAAATCACTCAACTACGACCAATCTGCTTGAGTTTACTCCTTGGTAAATGATGCTTTCCTTTCGAAAATGCAAATTGATGTCATTTACACTGACTTCAGTAAGGAATTTGACTCTGATCACATTGATGTTTTACTTTTTTAACTTGCTTAGTATTAATTCTTTTTTAAAAGGTTGGACCCAAAGAGTAATGGTGAAGCTGACTACCTCTAAACAGCTTCACGTTAGTTTTGGTGTTCCTCAATGTAGTCATCTTCGACCTTTACTCTTTAATCTTGTTATAAATGATCTCCCCTCTGTTATATCACATCATGTTATATCACATTTATAACTGTTTTGAGCAATGTTTGCTAATGGAAGTTTTGAGCTCAAATTTTTTTTTTTTTATAAAAGTATGTGATTATAAACTTCAAACAATTTCACATATTGGTGTCTCTCGGTGACATGTAAGTGGGAAAAGTACCGTTTGTCTAAATAAACAGCTGATCAGGTTACTTTAATTTCCATAAGCGCCGCAAAGTTTTTCTTCCAAAACTCAAAAAATGGGATCTCGAAGTAAGTCTCGATTAATCACCGCAAAAAATACAACATGTTTGGGGCAAATTTACACATTTTTAAAAATGTGACATTTTTGAAAAATGTGTGAAATGTGTTTTCTTAAGGGAAAACGCACAGGCCGCATTTTACTCATTTTGCAATAATGTGACATTTTCAAAATTGTGTAAGAATTCTGTTCAGTGGACACAGGCTTTAAAAGAATAATATTACATTTGAAAGATTAAGAACTTTATTTCAAAAGAAAATATTGTTGCACTTACTAATCACATTAAGCATTATTCGGGTGTTATACGTTTGTGCCCTTAAGAAATCCACTCGACACCTATATATTCCAGAGTCATTTGCATGGACGCTTTCAATGGAAAGTTTTCCAGGCTCATTTTCGAAAGAAAAAAATGCTCTTTCACCAAAGACCACATCGTCGGACCATCGTCTTGGAGCTTTTGACATTCCAGCACGCATATCCACACTATTTAAAAAAAGAAGAACAAAATTATATTCTGTGAAATACTTAACAAGTAAAATGTATTAGTCGGGAGCTCCCGACTAGGGGATTCCCTGAGCCCTTTTATGCCAACACCAAACACTTAAAACGCCAATTGCCTTTAAATAGTAGCTTATATTGGTGGGCAATACAAGATGGGTTATTAACTTGACTTATAGCCTTTTGTCGGTATCGGGGAGGTGACGATGGGCATACAATAAGAGATACTTAATATATATACCACACATCACACATTCATGCGCGTCTATTTTGAATTCTATCAACAGCATTGCAATATCGATTTTATTTTTTTCTGTCCTGGCATTTTAATTCGGTTTTTTTTTTCATTAAGACTCAGTTAGAGTAGAGGCGGTGGCAAGTAGAGCGTTCTGTTGCGAGTTTGAATCATACCAAAGAAATAATGTTTTTTTTTGGCTGGTATGGTGTGGCTGTTAAAGAGTGGCGGTAGCAAGGAGACATCTCCTACCCCATGATGTATATATATTCTTGATCGGTATCGACAGCCGACTGTCTGTTTCCATGCGTGGTTTAATGGACCGATGTAGAAGGATATGTTGCGAATTTCGTAAATCATTAGTCAAGTGGACTCGAAGACACATTTTGCCCCACATATAATTATTAGTGGCCTCTTCGTGGTGACCCTGGGTGATTGTCCGAGGTTGATTCAGACAACCAGCTAATTCAAACGGCGAAAACGTTAGGACGACTTAGACATAGGCCGACTTAGACATAGGCCGGTGGGTACTAAACTGGGTAGTATACATCTACGGCAGTCGAACAAACTATATGTAAATTTGGTACCACGGGTAGCAAGGAGCCTTGGGAACTTGTCCCATCCTGACTTTTTTGTTGTAGTTTATACTCTTTGCTTTATGATCTTTGCTCGACGTGGAGTTGCGTTTCAACCAGCTCATAGCTTTTTATGAGGTTTTAGACCGGCCTCAACTCCCACCAATGAGGGAATGTATTGCTTCCGCCTGGCATTCATTCAAGTGGTACCGAAGGGTCAATTCTTGCAACAATCTTTTTGCCAAGCCCCAAAAGGCATAATATATTTGTTAAGTGGTCACTATTTTTCGTACATTGTTGATGACGTCATATAAGTTGGACTGAGAAGCAGTATTCTTTTTTCTTTCCTTTTCTTTTTTTTATTTTTTAGTTTTTTCATCGCTGTTTCTTAGCGTTCTTTGCTAAATTCATGGACTCACTTAGTTTTTCTATTTTAATGTCAATAAGGTTTATTATTTTTAATGAAATTGTGGAGTCTAATATTCGGACAAAAGTATGGTGATTATTGGAAATTGTATTTCCGATGTGGATTCCTTTATCAATTTCTTGATTTGGAATGAAAATATTCTATTCTGGTGAATGAATTTTAATTTGGCGTAGTCCGCTCAGAACGACCTGGAAGTATCGTGGCCTTATTATTACAAGTGTGAATTATTGGTAAATTGCATGTGGAATGTTATACTTTCCGGTAGATAATTCTACGAATGCTTAACCTTTACCAAAAACTGAACCTTCACCAATTCCAGATATTTGGGCTGATATGTTTGCATTAACATTTTCAAATATATCAATATTTTGTTTTCATAGGGATTTGTGTTCCTCAGTAATAGCGCAATAGAGTAAATGCTTTGCCTGTTTTTTTCATTATTTATTTAAATAAAGATACTGAAGTTTAGATTGATAGTGTGTACAGTTTTATTTATTTCTTATTGTGATTATCTAAAACGACTTGCTGGTTTTCCGAACTATCTTGAGTAATTCGAACATTGTTATTTCGGTTGTTCTTGGCGTGGTTGTTGCCTTGGCTGGTATTATTTCTTCCTCGTTTGTAACCACTGGCATTTTCTCTAAACTGTCCTATGCCATTGTTATTGTTATTGTTAGTGTAATTTGTGTTATAAATACCGAGATTCCAGTGCTGCAATGAATATAAGTATTTTCCCATTGCATCATTAAATGTGTTGAAGTTTCTAGTATTATGTGAAGCGTTTCAATATGAAAAGCAATATGATTAACAATTTTGGGTTATTGCAGATATCGACTTTGGTCGAGAATTTCTCTGCATTATCCTGGCCTAGGCCATCGTCAGTATAAGCTGCTTCGAATTGTTTACGCAAGTTATCAATTTCAGCATTATATTGAGCTGCAGTTTTGTCCTTTTTGTATGGCGTTTGACAGTTTTACCTTAATCACGTCAGTGGATTCACCTTAGACGCAACCTTTTAATTTATTAATAATGCCGGAGAACGTTGTGTCGTATTTGCATTTGAATAGTAGGCTGCTAATTAGTTTTGACTTTATGACTTTAACCGTCAAATTCAGACGAAACTTATCTTACAATTTCCCTATCTACGGCTACCTGGTCTGGCATGCTGGATTCTATATGTTCTCACTTATGTGACTTGCCAAGGTGATCTTTGAAGTCATTAATATTTTTCATTCGTATAGTGCATTCCATGACCTTTAAATTTTATTTTAATATATTTCAACAGTGTCTGATCTACTAATTTAGCGTTTCTTAGTTTTTATTGTATGCATTGCATACACCTTCAATGCTAGCGATATACAATTGGCCTGAACCATTCTTTGCTTTTATACTGGTGTGTGGGGCTCTGTCCTGTTTAAACACCTGTACGCGGGGCATTTCGTATTTTGCAATGGGTAGCATAACTGTCTCCATGATATTCACATAGAGGTGCTGATGCATGTTGGTTTTATCCAATTTATTGGACTTAATCCATAGAGGCAAAAGCAGGCCCACTACACTACACCCTCCATGCCTAATGGGTTTTGGGTTGTACTGGAGCTTGTATTCTGTGTTCCTTGGACGTCTGACTATGATCGAAAACCCTTTCCACCAAACAACCACTTTGGACTGATCTGACCATAGAATATTTCTCCATTGTTGGGATATCCAATTCGCATGCTACCTGGCAAACTTCATGCGCTTAGTAATAGGGTTCGCCTTTCTAAGTGGAACCTTTCTTGGTTTGCAGTCTTTTAGAATATGATGCCTAAGATATTAGCGAACTGTTTGTGCCGTCACTTTTGATTAAGGTATTTTTTAAGCTCGGTAGCAGGATAGAAGGGATCCTTCGTGTTCTGACAAATGAGTCTTTTGACATGAAGGGGTCTTAGATCGTCATCGTCCGCGTCTTAAAATTATTTTTATTTGTGTAAGTCGTTTTTAATAATTTTATTAGAGCATCCTTCCACTTCTCTATAAGTTTTTCCGTTCAATATCAGTTTTTTGAAAATATCACGCTTCTCTTTAGTGCAGTGCTTTCCACGTTCCTTTGTAATGATGATTCTTAAATTTTTTAACGAAATTTCATTAAGAAAAGGGCTAATGGTGCTATTTTTTCGGGATTTTCGGGTTCGTTTTTCTTAAAATACCCAAAAAGAAATATAGACAGAAATTTGAAGAACGCTTACACTGTTTTTGTTTATCAAATCAATTTTCAAAAAAATGGGAACAGTATTCGCATGTTTTTATCAAGAACAAAATGTATTGTTGTGGTGCAAATATTTTTTTCACAGCTGTAAGAGATACGGCAGATAAAAATTTGAAATATTATCTAAATTTTTTAATGATCGATTACTTTTATTATTTATTACTCCAAATTACTTTTGCGAATGATTCTTCAACCTTTGACCCGTTTGAGCCCATTTTAATTTAAATTTTTAAAATTGTTGCAAATTGTGAATGAATTTTATAATTTCATTATATTTTATATAATTTATCTTTGATTTTGTAATATAATATTATAATACTTAGTAGTTTGCATTTTGAATAAAAATTTTGTTTTTGTGTATTTCATTTTTTAATATTATATTCAGGCAGAAGGCCTTTGTATTTGATTTATTGATATTTGCCTACTTCGGTCAGCGCAGTGATCTCCTCTCTAATGACCATACAACTTTTTAGGTTGTACTCTGCCTTGAAGCACACAACATAGTGGGCGTCATTACAATGCTACACACAATTTCAATTTAATTAATTTAATTAATTTAATTAATGCTGCTTCTTCTGCTGCTGCTGGTGTCGTGTTGTTCCTCTTTAACTTATTTGGCTGCCTTGGAGCGGTCAGCGTTGCCGGTGCAGGTCATCGCACAGGCCGTGGTGTACAGTGGTCCAGCACAGTCTTCAGGGCATTTAAACGTCATCATTGTTATAAGCTTTTAATAAATTTCTTGTTGGATGAGGAGCAGGTGTATCGGCTTGTGTTTTGTACTTGCGCTCTTCCGCCTCGTAGAAGTCAGCTAGTTTCTTGACGTTCTCCCAAGTCGGAGGCCTTGTCTTATTATATAATACTTTGCAAATTTCGGCTTTGCGCTTCTTTATGCGCAGCCGATCTCTTGGTTTCTTTTTTTTTTTTCTCAACTGCTTTGTTAGCCGTTTCTCTGGCTAGAAGTTGGCGCGCCCTGTACTCATCAAAAGTGACGCGTGAGGACATAATATGCACTTAGGCCACACCATACTCACTCAGAAATGTATGCTTGTATTATTTTTTGCCGTTGTTTTAGTTGTTACTTGTTACTTGTCACGGTCGCCATGTAATGTTTATCACGTTGTCGTTGTCAATATATGTCATTATAATACATGCAAAGTTATTAAGTTACCGTTGTAGTATTATGCTGTTATTGGTTAACAGCTACAAAGAGAGAGAGAGAGAGAGAGAGAGAAAGAGAGAGAGTGAGACAGAGAGAGAGCGGGTGTTCTCATTCATAAGTGCCCTCAGCTAAAAGCAGCTAAAATGCAAAATCACCGGCTATCCGTGGTCAACGGTCTCACGCTGTCTTGGCCTGCCCACACGGCATCTGTGTATGTATGTGCGCAGCTCTGTATGTGTAAGCATGTGTATGTGCATACGTATATACGATTATATTTATGCTATGCGCTTGATATATTTATTTGTACTTGCGCCAAAGTGTTACAAGTTGAGTTATGTATTATATGTATGAATACACCACAAACTCCTCCCCTCGCCCTTGACGAGCTCTTTTAATCAATGACAATGGGCCGAGTCCAGCAATGGGATACTCCACCAGAATGTATCTGTGCCGCGCAATTGTCTACAGGCGTCTACCGCCTTCGGTTCGTTGTTGCGTTCTGCCATAATATCGCTGTCCAAATCGATGTTAGCCCCGACGTGTGAAACAAGGAATATCTGTACTCTGTACTGTAGATTGATTCTATTTATTGTTAGTAAGGTTTCGTATTAATGAGCGTTATCACAAAATTCTTTTTTGGTGGCACCCAAAATTCGATTAACTGTGCTTATTAATTTGATCTATGGTTGATATCTACCTGCCTATTATTCGCTTTAATGAGTGGTTTTTCTGTTAACTTAGACCTTACCATATCATCAAGGTCAGGAGTGCGGCTATAACCTTTAAGGTTATAGCATTTGCATATGCTACTGTGCGGAATAATCAGATAGTTTTCTGGAACTTAATTATGTCATAATTTAAGGATAGATTTATAGTTGAATGAGAGTAATTAGTCAGGTCACGTCGTATTGGGCTTTAAGCAATATTTAATGTTAATGATATATCTTTATCATATATATTTTGAGTTGTCCTTGTAGACCACCCTCCCTTTAATAAAAACCGATATTCTTAGGTGTTCCTATACTTTCCCTTCTATGCACAAGGATGTTAACTTGTTTTATAGCCTTTAATTGCTTTCGGCAAAAAACTTTTATATAATATCGTTAAACAATATACAAAAGAATGCAATAACATTATCTAGTTGTCGAAAGATTGCAATTCTGAACATCTCGTTTTACACTCCTACACCCACACTCCTTTAGTGAGCCGAGGACATTCTTTTTATCGGTTTAGCATATTTTGTGGCGCGCTTTTTGGCCAAGCAGAGTGAAGATAAGTTTTAACGGACATCATGTCTCTTTCTAAAATAACTTCGGGGTTTTTCCTAAGTCTCAATGGTATACGAGAGAGACATTTCGATATGAATGGTGGCCCCGGCAGACCTAAAAACGTATGCCTTACATTTATTAATTGTTTTTTCGTCCAATTTGTATACTATCTCGATATTCTATTTATTGTACCTCACAGGGTCCTAAGTCCTTAAATCTTATATATGCCCATTTCATTTTTGTGAAAAACTAAATATCCTATTTCTTGTTTAGAATTAGATTTAGTGCCGTTGAATATCTGCTTTTACTTTTCTTTTTCTCGAAAAACTAAACATAACTGTTGTTGAGTAATCATTTAGATCATATATGGGGACTATTTTACTGGAATCAATGAATTGCCTCTGTGGCCTATCAAAGACAAGCTTATATAGCTAGTAAGTACTGCTGCAAACCTTCTCGGCTTATTTTTCTTTTATCACGAGTGCATGCTTATGACTTATGTGCATTTTTGTTTGTGAGCTTTCGTAGCTAGCTTTGTGGGTAAGCTTCTTGTTGTTGCTTATTTCTAAGTGCATATCGTCTCCCTTGGTGTGAAAGTAATCTGTTAATAGACCACTAGCTCGCGCGCAGGCGCCTCTTTTCAACTTGTGCTTTGATCTATTTATATTTTCCGTCGCTTGTTAGTGTTGTGTAAGTTCCTAATAATTTCAAACAAACCCTCTTTAATTATTTGGCTGCGTTGTTACAGTAGAAACCCATAATAAAGGTTCATAAAATTGTGTGCTTTAGAAAAGGTTTTCAAAAGCAAATTATGGCAAGTCAATCGAAAACACTTTTTGGCTATGTGGAAATATCATGCATTCTAAATGTGCGGATTGCACTGTAGCCTAGTAGTCAATAGTAGTGCTATAGCCCAATAGTTTGCACTGCGGGGGTTACCATAGCTTATAGTGTTCCCACCGTCCAACCTGTGATGCCGAAGCCTCTAGTGGGCGTTCCACCAAAGAAACATTTTTTTATTTCCATTTTTGCCCCTCACCTCTCATCGGATGGTGTAAAAGCTTTTATAAGGGCAAAAATGCAAGGCCCAGACATAACGGCGAAAAAATCCATGTTTACTTATGAGAGGGACATTTCATCCTTCTAAATAAATTTACCGCCAGATATATTTACAAGCAACTGATAGGGACCTTTTAGCTGTTCTTGGGGACTTAAATATCCCAGATGTTGGTCATCGCCATTGAATTGAAACTATCTGTGTCCCTCATTGCCTAATGAATTTATTGATGGTTTTCATAAAATGTCACGGCAGGTTAATCAGGTGCATAATTCATTAAATAGGTCTCTTGATTTGATCTTCATGTTTGAGGATTGACCCACTTACACTTCCTGAAGACCCTTTTCATCCAACTCTGGGTATGGTCATTGATCTACCAGATCGAGTGCCTGTCAAGGAATCGGAGTTAGGATCGTGCCGGTTGTTTTAGTAAGGCTTATTTTCATAAACTAAATGAGATC
>NW_027212833.1:0-5000 GCF_030788295.1 Drosophila virilis | reverse complement strand
ATCAACAACTTTTCCTTTCTGTTGTAATCCGAATAACATTTCGCTTGGAAATTTCTTTATGCTTTTGTGTTGTGTGTTGTTTATTGCATATTCAACATTTTCTATAATAACATCCCAATGTAAACCATTTTCTGGCTCCGCCATTTTTGCCATCATCGGACCCAAGTCTCTATTCAACCTTTCCACCTGACCATTTGCTTGCGGACAACCCGTTGCTATTTTAATATGCGTTACTCCCTCATTTTTTAAAAATTCATCAAACTCTTTTGCAGTAAAACAACTCCCTCTGTCCGATACAATGAACTTAGGTCTACTATACGCTCTGAAATAATCTTTTAATGCCTTAATCGCTTCTTTCGTACTTGTTGTCTTTGCTGTATATAGTCTAACAAATTTTGAAAATCCGTCAACCACCGCCAATATATATTTATTAGCCCTTCCTGCATTAATTGGTCCATAATGGTCTATATGGATCATCTCCCACGGTTTGTTTCCTTTCGGTATGCTATGTAATAGTCCTTCACTCTTACCCGTCTTGGGGGCGAAGGCAATGCATTTTAAACAATTCCCTATATGCTTTATTGCTTTTTCCTTAATATATGGGAACCAGTAACTCTTTCCAATGGCATCGATCATCTTATCTCTCCCAGCATGTCCCAACTCATCATGATATTTGTAAAGTACATGTTCTTCCATATCCTTTGGTACATAAAAAACTAATCTGCCATCATTTGTTTTTCTGTAAATGACCCCATTTCTCATTTCGAATAGCTTGTGCTCTTCTTTTTCTAACATCTTTCTAATATCTACCAGTTTGTCATCTTTGCTTTGGCAAATAACTAAATTGTCCTCAAAACTATTGGATTCAATAACTAAAATGTCCTCATAACATCTGCTTAACGCATCCACATGTTGCATTTGCTTGCCCGATCTATGCACTAACTCAAAATCGTAATTTTGTAGTTCTAACGCCCATCTAGCAATTCTCGGATTTAAATCTATTTTGTTAAGCGTTAAAGTTAAAGAGTTGCAATCTGTCATTATTTTAAATCGTTTTCCCTGCAGATATATACGAAATCTGCGTAATGCGTAAATGATGGCTAGCGTTTCTAACTCAAAACTATGATATTTAGACTCTACTTCGGTTGTTCTTTTAGAAAAATAAAAAATCGGGTTGTAATTTCCTATCTTCTTTTTTTTGAAATAAAACAGCCCCAAATCCCACTGCGCTGGCATCACAATGTAGTTCTATTTCTTCTTTGTAATTATATATTGATAGTACTGGCGCCTCTAACAATTTATCTTTTAACATATTAAAACACTTAAACTCCTCTTCTCCAAACTTGAATTTCTTATCTTTTTCAATAAATCATATAAGGGTTTAGCTAATATAGAAAAGTTTAAAATGAACCTCCTGAAGTAGGAGCATAACCCTAGGAAACTTTGTACTCCCTGAATTTTGTTTGGTATTGGAAAGGATTTAACCGCTTCTAACCCTTTTTCATCAGCCCTAACGCCTTTACTATCCACCACAAATCCTAAATATTTAACGCTGCTTTTAAAAAATTCACACTTATCTAATTTCAACTCTAATTTGTTTTGCACCAGTCTTATAAACACTTCCTTTAAGGTCTCCATGTGTTCCTTTATGTTTGTACTTGCTATCATAATATCATCCATGTAAACAATTACCTTATTATCTTTTATCATATCACAAAATATGTTATTAACAAATCTTTGAAATACATGTGGCGCAGTTTTTAAACCCATGGGCATCCTAAGAAATTCATATTGTCCTAAAGGGGTAACAAATGAAGTGTATTTAATAGATTGCTCATTAACAAAAACATGAAAATACCCGTTTTTTAGATCCAACTTTGAAAATACTGTTTTTCCGCATAGTCTGTCTAATAAATCGTCGATCAATGGTAGCGGGTAGTTGTCTCTACATATAATTTTGTTCAGTCTTCTAAAATCAATACATAACCTCATGTCTCCAGTTTTTTTCTTCACTAGTACTATAGGTGATGCATACTCTGAACAACTTGGCCTAATGATTCCATCTTTTAAATAGTCGTCTAATAATTCTTGCAACTTTTCTTTTTCCATATAAGATAACCGCCTAGGTGTACAATTAAATACTTTGTCGTTTTCTAATCTTATGCTTAACTCATGTCTTAATTTTGGCTGATTTGGCCTTTTCGCTTTTACATAAGTATTTTCAAATAAATTTTCAAATTCACACTTTGTGCTGTAATCAATATCTTCACTTAAAATATATATATTTTCTCTTTTGTTAGAATCTTCCCAACTTATTGTTAAGATATCCTTCTCAAAATTCTCTTCTAACACTCCCATGATTTCGCTATTCACTGGCGCTTCATTAACATGATTATTAATTTTAACTGCACTGTTTCCTATATCTTCTATAATCACTTTTTCAATCCCGGTTTGATTATAGATAATTTCATCACTAACAACTTCTTCACTATCAGGTTCGAGCTTAAGCTCTCCATAACTAACTATCTCATCACTAACAGTTTCGATCCCAATCACTTCATTTCTAACTATTTCACCACTAATTATTTTATTTCTAACTATCTCATCACTACCAACTTTATCACCAAGCGTTTCCGGACTAACAATTTTCTCACTAACTAATTCATCACTACCAGTTTCATTACTGACTATTTCCTTATTAACGATTTTATCATTTAACAATATAGTTTCATTTTGCTCGTGTTTGATATCTTCATCGTCCACTTTTTTTTGTTTTTCTTTGTAGCTTGTAGCTATGATATCATTTTTACCATTATTCTGGTGATCAACTTTATGCCCGTTCACAATTTTTAATGTTCTTAAATCAATATTTAAACCAAAAGAATCCATAAAATCTCTACCAAGCACAGCGTCATACCTCATAGACTCATTTGCCACAATTATAACATTAAAATAAACATTTATTAACTTTTTCTTCATAAAACATAAAATTTTTCCAAAATTTTTCAATTTACTTTCATTTAAACCTACATACGAATTTGCATCTGGCATACGCTTTACTTTTAATGGCACAAACTTTTCCTTTAAAAATGAAATAGGGCTGCCAGAGTCTATAAGGCATTCTGCAATTATTGATTTGTTAAATGAGTTACTAAAATGAATTCTTAAGTATCTTACATATTTGTTTTCCATATCATACTTTTTATTTGGACATCCTGCTATTAAATGATCCTTTGAGCCGCACGCATAGCAAGATCCTGCCTCCCGTTTGGGCTTTAAACAATCTTTGGCCCAATGGCCCTTAACATTGCAATTGTAGCAACGTTGTTGTTTGTCCGCCTGTGCTTCCTGTGCAGTTTGTTTCACTACATGGTTTCGTACCCGTTTAATTGGCAACTTTATAGCTGCAAACGCACGTAAAATTTGAGCCGGATTGGTAAAGCAATGCATACTAGCTTGAGTGCGCAAGTTTTCGCAAGGTATGCCTCGAATAATACCCTCCATTAACTCCTCTACATCAATGTTGATGTCCTGTGCCAATATGCTTTTTTCGCTAAAATATGTGGCGAACACCTCATCTGGTTTCCAAACCCGATCCTCGAACTTCTGTCGTAGTTCCGACTTCGAAAATCCTCCCCCGAAGGCCAAAACCAATTGATTTAGCATCTCGTCAATCGGAGCAATGATGCGCATAGGGTCTGCATGCAACCACTTCAAAGCACCGCCTTTCAATTTGCTTATACAAAGCAAGTGCTGTTGCATATCATTTAGTCTGTAGATCTTGGCCACATTGAAGAATTGCATTACCCATTTACGCACCTCACTTTCTCCAGTAAATTCTAATAAAATTTCCTTGGCTAACATCATCGCTCCAGTTTGGATGCAATTATTTAAGTTGCCTCCGACAGCGTTGCCACTTTCGTCGATCCTTCCAGCTGCCCCAGCGTTGCCCGCTGCACCAGCGTGATCAGCTGCACCAGCGTTGCCATCCGTTCCAGTGTAATCAGCTGCACCAGCGTTGCCATCCGTCGACCGTGGTCTTTCTTCAGTGTGACCATCCTCTAGCTGCAATAAATCGCCGACTTCACTTTCTTGCTCTCCCCCGTCGCTCCCGCCGATGTGCGAGTTGCGGTTCACCGTTACTTGAAATTCTTCTAGGAATTTTCGAGACGCTTCAATTTCGAGACGCATCAATTTCAGCATCTCGGCGCCATTTGCTATTTCGTCACGCTGTTGTTGCATTATGTTTTGCAACTCATTTTGAGCCTCAATTGTCTGTTCCTTGTTACGTTGAACTTCAAGTTCCTTTGCAGCATCGTCTCGGATATCCACTGGTACCTTATTTAATCTCGCCATCAGCTCAGTTTTGGTACCCTCTGTTGGCAAATTTAGTAATGCCAACCAACTTTTCAATGTCGCTATTGACACGTCATTTATATTTATATTTTCCATTTTGTTGTGTTTTTTTTTTTTTTTTTTCTGAGTCAATCCCACTTCTGATATTGTAATAGTATGATTTTCTTCGTTGATTTAACTTATGTTCGGGTTGCCTTTTTATTTTTAACAACACGTCTTCTTACTGCTAGTACTGTAGAGAGACTGCCTTCCACTTCTTCTCTGCAGCCGCTTTTCTTTATCGATATTACTTATCGTACTGTTATAATTAACATAGATAGTGACACTATAATACCTGGCTCGGTTACCATGATGCTCTTATCTATTACAATATTGGATATTGAGATTGATATTGATATTGAGATTGATATTGATAGTGATATTTGATATTGATATTGATATTGATATTGCTATTGATCTTGATATTGATATTGATATGCTCTTATGCTTGATACTTTTTTGATATTGATATTGATTATTGCTATATGGCTATGCTATTGATATTGATATTGATATTGATCTTGCTCTTGATATTAGATATTGAGATTGATAGTGATTATTGAATTGATATTGATATGATATTGATATTGATATTGATATGATAT
>NW_027212832.1:25000-49585 GCF_030788295.1 Drosophila virilis | reverse complement strand
TACAAAAGACATTATTGGTACTTGGAGCTTCGATACTCAACTTATTTTTGAGCTGTTTAGCTGAGTTGAAAATTGAAGGTGCGAACATTGAATAAAATCGTAAGCCCAAGCCAGTTCTAGTTCATTTATTCTTGTCGATAGCTGCACTGCTTTCCATGATCGATAAATATCGAAAGGGTAAACCCTGTTTTCTTTAAGTATTCTCTTCAAAATACAATTATCGAAGATGAAGTCTTGATAGGAATAAGAATAATAACACATTTCGAATGTTACGACTATTCGCAGTTGGTTACAGAGTAACACCTAGTCGAGCATGCTCGACAAGCAGCTGCACACGTTATGCAGCAGTTGCTGTTAATTCTCGTATAGCTAATGCAGTAGCTTTAGTTAAGGCAAAACATAGGGTATTGAATAGTCGTTCACACGCGACTGGCACATTTCAACTTGCCTCTAAGGCTTGGAGATTTCATATTCTTGTATTACATTTGAAATGAATATTAAAATACAAAACGATGACAAGTGACGAAAATATATTCAACTCGCATTCCCTTTCACTCTCTCACCCTCTCTCCCTCTCTCTCCTCTCTTTCTCACTGATTCCTCTCTCTCTCTTTTGCCTTACACAAGCAAACAATTTGCATTATTAATTTAATTGAAGAACTTGTTAAATTAAATATTTAAATTGTGCTGCAGCTCAGTCGCGTCACTCAAACAATATGACAAATATACTAATACATATGAATATAAATAAATGCAAATTAAATTACAACGCGTACACGCTCGACAAGGGGCGGTGGGGAGGGGGGCACATGCGACATTTATAGTTGCTGCAATTGATATGGCCAGCCGGTTGGAGAATAGGGTGTATTTACTATGCCTGCATACAAGTACACATATACAGACATATAAATGCGTGTGTGTGTGTGTGTGTGTGTGTGTGCAGTCTGACAGATTTACATAAGATGCAAATACATACAAGTGTGTGTATACTTATCAGCTTGACTGTGCAGCCTGTTATGTGACGTGTTTGTGTCCAAGAGCCACAGCCAAGTGCTTCTCAGCTACTTTGCCGAGTTTGCCTGTGCTGAAATGTAGCTTTTCGGGGAAATAACTAGCCGAAAGATACTTTGAAGAATTTGTCTATGTTGAAAAGTATCTTGAAGGGTAAGTAACTAGCTGAAAGATACTTTCACGACTTTAGCTAAAAGATAGTTTACTGTGCTGAAAATTATCTATTAGAGGAAATAACTATCTGAAAGATACTTCGCAGCACAGCCATAAGACACAGGGGAAATAACTACCCGAAAGATACTTTTCTGTACTGAAAAGTATCTTTAGAGGGAAATAACTACCCAAAAGATACTATGTTGGAAAGAATCTTCTAGGGGAAATAACTATCTCAAAGTATCTTTTAGGGGAAATAACTGCCCGAAAGATACTTTTCTGTGCTAAAAACTTTGCTATGCTGGAAACAATCTTCTAGGGGAAATAACTATCTAAAAGATACTTTGGCTGTGCTTCAAAGTATCTTTTAGGGGAAATAACTACCCGAAAGATACTTTGCTGTGCTGAAAGTATCTTTAAGAGAAACTAGACGAAAGATACTTAATTTATTAATGTTACAGAAAATTTCTTCTAATAAGATATCAAGAATGGGTAATAACATCTACGAAAAACATATTTTTATAATTTCTTGAAAATATCTTTAGATAGTATAGAAACGATAAAGGAATCGTTTAAGCTGTTTGCTTTAATTAGCGGCATTCCAAAGAGTCAAAAACTGTGTTTTCTTCAATTTACAACGAGAGTAATTAGCATTCATAAGTATTTCTCATTTAGTTGTTTTGAGGCAAAACTAAGTGAACATATGTTGAGCTTCGAATTCGAAATGCAAAATTCCTGAGCACACAATTTGTTTGCCGAACTAATTGGCCCTGGGTCGTTTGCTAAACGGGAGCCGCCAGATGCAGCGATCTTGTTAATGGCCGTATCGGATAGTTTTTACAATCGAGACGGCTAGACGTTTAATAGATCGATGCGAGTACAACAAGTCTGCCCCCGACGAGACGTGACGAAGCGTGCGCATTCAAATGGTTCGGGCGATAAGACTAGGAAGGGAATTACGCAGATTCTACGGCTCAAAAGCTCAGACCCTCGGCTCGCCAGCTTTTGTATTAATAGTTCTATTCCGACTGGCAGATGGTGTCTGGTCCGTCTGGCTGGTTTGCCTCCCTCCACCCAACCCCCTCTCTCTCTCTCTCTCTCTGTCTAACTCAATGACTTTTAGTCATGCTTCATTCAACTGTGCATGCCTGTGTGTTTGGGTGTTTGAGTACTTGTGAGAGTCGGGGTGTCCATGTGCTGAAAAATCGAATAAATATTTGCAAGCTGAGAACACGATTTTCCTATTTGTTTACAGACGTAATCAATATTGGTATTCAAATACAAAAAAATAGAGGCGTACAAAGAACAAACACAAAAAGCACTCGAATCTCAAATACACTAACACACAATGCTCTACTCGAGAGTTCGTTTTAAGTTCGTTTCATAATTCATTGTATTGGATCCATGTGATAAGGTTTTAGAATTCCTTAGATAAACATCCAGCTAGGTCTGTTGTCCCATTATCACAAGGCACTTCAAACAAATCTTTATTCACAATTTACTTTTATGAATATTTTTTAACATCTCCAAAGTGAATGCAATTTGCATTTTGAATATTTAGTTAATTTAATTATTTTTATGCTTCAACTGATTCTTATGGTCTTGTATTATATTGTTGGATAGTCTGCTTATCATAATATATCTGAACTCTCTGTTGCTCGATGAATATTTTATTTAAGTTCGGCCAGCCTTTCCTGCAGTTCTTTTTTAAGGCTTATCAATCGTCTTACTGCCTTAAGGATGTACTTTCCGCACTGCTCCTCTGATGTTCTGAATAGTGTTGGGCAGAAGCCGAATATATAGAAAATTCTCTTTGACAGTGGAACTGAAAAACGGACCGAAGTAGATAAAAGTAGGTCAGGAATTCAAAAAGTCAACCGGCAAAGAAAGTCGTGCACTTTAGGAGCTTCATTAAACTGTTGTTAGATATCAATCCGAGAAAACCATATTTTATTAAAAATAGATGGCACAAAAAAAACAAGCATAAGTGCTTTAGTTGCAAGTACACGACTACAAGATACCCTAGCAGTTATATGAACCAAGATATTAAAAATTTAATATATAAATATTTATTCTCATACAAAAACCTCGTGCATTTGCAGGTGCATTTGTGTCACGTCCGTTGGCATAGCCAAGTTACCCGGCCCACTCGCAAGTGTATCAAAATATTCAGCAGACACCATAACTAAAGTTGAATATTTATGAGTTGTCGTGCGAGTTGTCTCGATTTAGTTGTGAATATTGCGACTATCTCAGCGGCTATTTATGACCGAATCCTATGCAAAAGTGTGCATTAGAACTGGTTTTCTAGCTAGCCCAGTTGCGTTTGTAGGAATAATGTGAAAATGTTCTATAAATATAAAGAAATTAAGCGCCGGCTCAGGCGCGAATTTCTTTATCTCTGCTCCCATAATGGGTCTTATTATGATTGTACATCAGCTTGCCAAGTCATGCAAGTAATTCCATCGATAATTCCGAGCAAATTATTCTGCTGAAATGGAATAATGCAATATCATTGTATTTATGATTGAGACACAACTTTGGCGAGTTCAAAAGTGCCCTCGACTGGGCAAAAAGTGCATATCATGAACCGATTAAACGTTACACTAGAACAACACTCTCCACTTTTTTGGCATAATAATGCTCAGCACAAGCACATATACATCTTAAATGCAATATTTATTTTATATATATTCTTTACATGATAACAAAGGTGCACATGTATCTTCGAATATCAAGAGAACGCTTTTAACAGCCACTTAACAGAGCAAGCTAATGCTGTTGTTATTTGTTTATCAGTTAAATATTAGAAAAGTTGTATTTATTACACATGCGACGTGTTGGCTGTTTGACATTAACATAGCATGTTGCATATGCATTTTATGTAACTTAACAGAGCACTGTTAAGTATAACAGATTTCAAGTACATAAGGATGTTATTTATTTAATGTTTCCATTTCCACTGTATTTGTGGAAGGACGCATTTTCAGTTATATTTCTTTATTATTTCATGCAGTTTCGGGTCTCGCCTTTGAATATTTGAATATATTTTTTTTATTGCGCCTTGGCGAGACGATAGCAACGGCCACACCTTTAGTGTCTACATATAAGCAAGTAGAACCCATAGCTAGACGACATTTTGTCGCTGCTCCAGGTGTGTTGTTTAAGCGGGGGCCGCGCGCGGGCTGCTGCGGGGCGCTCTGTTAATATTCTGTATTTGCATAGCAATTTTGGTTGTATGTCGTTTTATGTCTGTTTATTTTTCAGTTTTATGCCCATATGCGAAAACAAGAGCGCCAAAATAAATAAAATCATAAAGAAAACAAGTTCACTGCGCCACCCGAGAGTAGGCGATTCGCAGATACCCTCTAAAATGAATTATTGTTTCTTCATAATTACTAAATAGCTTCCCTTTATGGGTGTTCCCATAACCCGCCCTTGAGCTTTGTCTTTGTATCGATAAATTACAGTAAAATTTATCTTAGTAGCAAAAAAGTTAACATGAGGAACCATTGCAGGTGCTTCGTGAGGAGTACAAAATCTCTTAAAATAAAAAAAACAATAGAACAACAATCATCTTTAATTGTAGGCATTGTCATTTTATCAATACATTTTTAACATGAGAAGCTCATGGTAAGTGCTTGTCAAGCTTTAAAACTGTTTTCAATAAAAAATCCTTAAGTAATCCAAAAACTACCTTGAATTGGAATTTTTGTCTTTTCATCGATAAAAAAAAGCTTATTTTATCTTCGTGACAAGATGCGTGCAATGCGGAGCTCATTGTAACTACTTGTTGAAAATTAGGGAGGATGTTACAAGCAAAAAATGTTGCCCACACACTTCCCTTGACTATAAACATAATTTTTTGTGTTTTGAAGCACATTTCATGTTAGTGGCCAAAATTTAACATGAGGAGCTCATTGTAAGTGCATGTTAAGGTTTTCAAGAAGCTGTTGCAATTAAAATTAAACTAGTTTCGAGCTATCAAGTACTTAGTTGAGTTTCCGGGTGCCCTTTTATAGGGTACAGAGCCCATTTATTCAGATTGCCGCGACTGCCAACATTATGAAACTTGACCTAGACGGCAATAAGGGGCTTTATCAGCGTCGCACGCGTGCCGCCGGCTGCTGGGGTGTGAACCCTCGACCGAGCAGGGGCTGGGAGCTGCCACTGCGACTGCGACTGCGACTGTGAGAGTGAAACTATCCAGCCCCAAGTGCCAAACAGACAGAGGCTTTGCCGTTCCGTTTCCCTTGCCCGGCTGGGTTTTGTTTGCGGACACGTTTTGTATTTATAGAAATAATCAAAAATTCAACGCGAAATCAATATTTGACATGGCGTTAAGTTTAACCGCGACGCGCAGCACCTCGCCCCGCCCGCCCCGCTTGTTATTATTTATTGCGTTGAAAAGTTTCATTATCAAAATGTTGTTCACTTTTTCTCTTTGCCTTTTCCTTTATTTTTATTATATTTTTATTTTCTACAATTTACATGAGGCAACGTCTGTTGTTGCCGCTGCAACTTTGTTGCGGCTGCGGGAGCAGCGGAGAGTTGGGGCCTCCAACTGGAGCTGCTGCCGCTGCTGCTGCCTCTGCCTCTGCCTCTGCTGCTGCTGCTGGTGAAATGTAATGGTCGCAACCGAAAATAGCAGCAGCAGCAGCGGCAGCAACAATGACAGCAAATGGCAGTGTAAAAGTTTTTGTTGATAGCAGCCAAGTGGAGGACAGTGGAACCGGCTCATGAATGCCGCATAAAATGTATTCGCATGCCCCCGAGTGTGTGTGTCCTTTGCGTCCTCTGTGTGTGCTTAGAAAGTTTGCAGTCTCTAATGGCCTTGGCATTGCCCTGAGATGTTTATGATTTATCAGCTGCTACGTGAGGTCACAGAAGTTGTTGCCAATCGAACTGTTAAGGCTATGTATGCCTCGCTTCCCCGTTGAGAAAGTATAGAATCAAATTCTCAGATAAAAGATATGTGTGCCTGGATACGTCACAATTATCACACATACGCAGCGTAGGCATTAAACAATTTGTAATGTGCCCTTTAAATTTAATGTAATTTACAATGAGTAGTAAAGTTTTTAAATAAGGACAGAACTACGAGCCATTCTTACTTTTCATTATTAATAAACTACATTTGGCAAGATGAATTTGAAATGAAATGCATCGTTACGCATACGACACGTACGCCCATTCAAAATCTTTATCACTTTTTTCAATGATAGAAAAGTTTCCAAATAAGGATAAAATTACGAGCTATTTTTAACTTTTCTATTAATAAACTTTATCCGATTGCCTTAAGTGTAAATTCTGTGAAATATTACGCATACGCCCATTTATAAGATTTTTTCACTTTTTTTATAGTTCTTATTTTATGCTTGTTAACTAGGATTCTTCACACCCAGACTGAAATGATGAGCAATTTTTCTTTTAATAACAGATAAATGCCAATAATATATTATTAAATAGTTGGATTTTAAATTTAAAAAATTATTACGCATACGACGCATACGCCAAATAAAAAATAATTGTTCGTTGTTTTCAAAAAAAATAAAAGAGCGTATTAATAAGTCAACTTTTTTATTAATAATATATATTTGCTTACAGATTGCTGTTATTTCTCTGAAAAATTACGTATACGCCCATTAAAAATCCTTTATTTTTAATGGGTATTTATATTAAAATATTACTCTTTGTCTGAAATTCAGCAACATTTATTGAAGATTTTATTTGTTGTATATACTAACAAGTTAATTATTTCTAGCCAACTTCGTGTTTAGCCTTCGGCTTTTTAACGCTCATTTGGGCTATTTTGTTCCACTGTGCGCGGTGCAAAACAAATGCCATGAAAACATTTTAAAATTCAAATCAACGCGATTTTTGTTGTTTCCTTATATTATTTTGCACAGTTTTCAGAGCTGGCGCAGTTTTTGCCTTTTATTTTTATTTATATTTTTAGTTGTTGTTTTGTTGCTGCTCTTCTGTTTTTTTTTTTTTTTTAATTTCTGGTCACGTATTTGTTTTGTTTCGTTTCATTTTTGGAAACAATATTGTGCCACGACAATAACGCCAGTCGAGCCGGGCTCATGTCCGGGTTAAGGAGTGGGAACCGGCGGAGTTTGAGTGGAAACCGAAGCTGGAGCTGGAGCTGAAGCTGAAGCTGGGGCTGACGACGCTAAAACTGTGGACGGGTCTGCGGTTTGCAGTCGCAGTTGGATTCGGCTCTGAATTTGTGTAATGTGAGCCAATTACTGGAGGAGGCTTTCGAGTGCTCGTCGTCTGGCAAAATGTTTAACATTTGCGAGCGTTGTCAGGGCTAGGACATAGACGACGAAACAGTTGAATGCTGCACAAGAAATACCCTCGATTGAAGTATATTAATTGTCACTCGGTTTCTAATGGCTATATACTCGAATCATCCAGTCAGCTTTCGGATAAGCTATGTTTTGTTAATAAGGCAACATCTGTACCAAGTTTTATCTGAATAGTTTTACACGAAGCAGAGTTCACATAGATAGTAGATAGACGGATAGACTCGGCCGGCATAAGGGATAGACTCGACTTTAGGAAAACCTGTTTCTACATTCAAAGGAAACATTCATACCAAGTTTCATCTGAATAGCTTCACAGGGAACAGAGTTAATTTGGATAGTAGATAGTTTGACGGATAGATGTCCGGTATAGGGGATAGACTCGACTTTAGGAAAACCTGTTTTCACATTCAAAGGAAACATTCATACCAAGTTTCATCTGAATAGCTTCACAGGGAACAGAGTTCACTTGGATAGTAGATAGTTAGACGGATAGATGGGCATATTTTCTGCATAGACTGCTGCAAATAGTAGCTAATATCTCTTGCTTCATCATGCCCTGTTATCAAACACTTTTACAAACATAGGGTATATATGAGCTGAAATTTATTTTTGCGCAGCCATACAGCAAATATTTTTGGTCTTTATATTTGATTTTTGTGGGTCTGCATCTGTCTCTGGGCATAAATCGTCCTTCTATTATGGCATTCAAATTTGCAAAATGCGAATACGTGATCTTCGGCTTATAATTACTCTCCAGCCTTTCAGACTTCCAGCTCTCCAGTTGTCGAGTTCTTTTGGGCTCTTTTTGTTTGTTTTGTTTATTTCGCCTGCTGCTTCTTCTTCTTTGGGCCAGTATATGGCCGTAATTCTTAATGGCCCTGGCACATTTCTCTGCCATTTCGTGCATTTAATGATTTTTATTTTTTACTTCTCCCATTTTTTTTTATTTATTTTTTTTATTTTTGGTTGGTTCTCTTTTGTTTTTCAGTTTTATTTTCTGGGCAATTTGATTTGAATGCTGTGCTATTGTTCGGCTTCTGCCATTATTAGTCTCATGAATTTAATGGGCCTTTAATTATTTCTTATAATTTTAAAGCTATTATGTCGGCTTATAAGACAGCTGGCAAAAAATAAGTAAATAAATAAAAAATATAAAAATATGAATAGCTAAACGGCAAAAAGCGTCAAAACTTGTCTCTCAGTTTGAAAACCAAAATCTGAAGCGGTCGCCAGCTTAAAGTATTTGTAAAATTTAAAGACTTTTATCAATATTAAGAGATTGTGGGTTTTGTTTAAGCGAAATGCTTAAATAAATCTAGGAACTCTGGGAAGCACTGAGAAACTCTGAGTCGGATTCTGAGCTGCTTATGGAACTAGATCTTTTGTTCGGAGTGGTTCCTATTTGTCGTTCCTACAAAAATATAAAAAATAATTTCCTTTTCGATATCGGATATTGCTGAATACTTTTGTTTAATTGATTTATGTTTCTGCTACTAATTTTCATGTTCCTGTATTGGAATAGAGTTTTTCATCGATGAGAATTCTAGTAATTATATGTTGGTCTAACTTATCCTCCAGTTATTTGTCCTTAGTCCTATAGTTATTGCTTTTGATGAATCTATATAGTTTATTAATTATGATAAATAATTGAGGGTAGTCGTATTATTGGGTTCCTCCTTGGCTTTCCATTAAACCTGCTGGAGAGAACTCGAGGAACTTTAAGGCGAACTAAACTTGTGCCAACTTGTTCAGCTGCATTACCTGTCCGCTGTCCCTTTGGAGCAACAAATTAGCTGCAACAGCAACGCCTTCTGCCTCGCTTAGCTGTTGTTGCAACATCCGGAACTTTGTTGAGCGTGGAAGGGGGAGGGGGGGAAGTCGCCTCGTAGCTCGTAATTTACGAGCCAGCAATCGCAGACGACTATCGTAATGGCTGGTAACAGCATTTGTGCATTTTGTTTAGCCATAAATCATATTGGTAATGCAACAACAACAACAACAACAACAACGACAACGACAACCAGACTGGATACCCCTCCCCCTTCGGAGCCAAGTTCCATTCGCAGTCTCAACTCGTGCTGCCCTTTCAGAATGCACTTGGACAACATTGTTGAGCATCGTCTGCGACGCAGTTTCTTGACTTAGTTTTTTCTCTATCTTCTTCTTCCTCTAGTTATTGTTATTGTTGTTGTTGTTGTGAAACGCTTTTGGCTAATTGATTTACAACACTTTCCAACCTTTCCCAATACTAACTGACACCAGCAGGGTTCTTAACGCCTCTGTTTTATTTACCCCGCCTTATATAGTACAGATATATAGCTCCACATACATATATATATACTTTTTTTTTATCAAACTCGAGAGCTGCGTAGAGTGGGGCGCGGGTGGGGAACTTGCTCAATGCTTGATTGTGTGACAATCGTAGGGGCATGTACATAGAATTTGTGTGTGTGTGCATATGGTCGCTTATCAACACTGTTATTGTACAATACTGCAAACGTTTGTGTGTGTGTGTGTGTGTGTGTGTGTGTGTGTGCTGGCTCCCTGGGGCCGCATCGGTTGGCGCGAACTGTTTGCGAAAATAATTTATGGCAAACTGTTGATTGTTGACATGGGGGCCCCAGAGCTCAAGTTAAAGCCTCGCAGTCTGCCCCTTTGTGTGTGTGTGTGTGTGTGTGTGTGTGTGTGTGTGTGTAGAATTTATCATTAGTTTTTATATGTATACAATTTGATGTTGCTTTCAGCTTCGCGAAGCGAAACCAAAACGAAACGCGACGAGCAAAACAAAAGCCCCCAAACAAACGACAGCTGCTTGGGGCCTGTTGATGATTTTCAAAAACATTGCGTCATTTCTACAGCCGACTGCCCCCGGCTCCTCTTCTCCTATTCTCCACTTCTCCACTCCGCTGCCCGCAGACCCACCCGCTGATGATCGGAGCAACATGTCGAGGCACGTTGCTCTGGCGCTCGTTTCCTAGAAAATCGCCACAAATTCTACGAACTGGCGCACTCGACGCAACGTCAGTTGTGTGAGGGGCATACTATGTACTCGATACTTGTGTGCAGGCATCGATACTATGTTTAATCGTTTACAATTACCCGCACAGAACTGTGGGCTGGTTCTAATTGAAATTCAATTAGCTGTGTTGGCTCGACTAGCAGTTACCCTGTACTCAAACATGTTCTAGTATTTGTTGGAGCCTAGTTCCATGTGTTGAATCGAATGAACCTCTTCATTGGGATCTCCTGCAAACAATGCGGCCTTGAGCTAGATATGACTAGAGTGCATAGACAAGTCTATTCAACATTTCTTATCAGCTGACGTTTATTTCTAGCTCTTATCAATGGGTATAAAATTAATTTGCTTTGATTTCGTGCTCGGCAAGGGGTGTACGTGCCCCAGCCTCAAGGTTAAGTGCGATTTGTTTGTTTCCAACACAGTTCAAACTATATTTGATCATTATTCAATATTTATCTGAATATAATATGTATTCACAATTGTTTTGTTTTTGCAATTAATAATTTTGAATGCTTTGCAGGCAAGTCTGCCCAAGTAGCTCTGCGTTACACTCGACAGCTTTTCTGATTTATGATCAAAACAAGCAACAATTGCTCCGATGTCATATTCTGAGGCCCGAGCCAAACAACGAACTCCATTGTGCCCCAGAACCCAGAACCCAGAACACAAATTAGGCACGAGTGCTGCGTATAATCGCATTATAAATGCGCAGTAAACAGAGCTGCGATTCGATACGTAGAGCTCCCGAAGAATGCAGTAGAAACCAGTTGAAACTTGCGGGTCTCCCGCTAGATATGCCCAGGTGCGAACCCCCTGCCCCAGTTCTATTGACTCATACGGCGGAATCTTAACCTTCTTCAAGTCGTACATGAGCACATCTTAAATGATTTTTCGATTTAGGCTGGAGAAGTCGGATGATTTGCCCCATACTTATCGGATCGGTTGCATTTCTTATAGGCATTGAGATATCATTTTCGAAATGAAATAATTCAACAGTTTTATTAGTTAACTCTTGCTCAAATTCAAATAAGTTTCAGTAACAAAATTGTAATAGATACTTAAATATATTTAAATGTTCTGTTTTCTTTTTTATATATATATATATATATATTTTGTTTTATGTACATCGCGCTTTAAGTGGGAAACATGTGTAAGTATTTATAGCGTTTACATCTGGATATGTTCCCAAAACAAAATTGAATTAAGTTTACAGTTTTTTGTTGCTGATTCAACATGGGCACTTAGTATATATACATATACACATACATTTATTTAATGCATATCGATTCATTAATGCATAAGATAACAACTCTTAATTGACTACGAAATAAAGGCACCTGAGTTCAAAGTGTTATTGCCAAATGTAAATAAGGTAAACAAATAAAAATAAAACTCAAAAAATGTTTGCATAATAAAAAAAAAGAAGAAGGGATATAATAATATTAAACGTATTATTTAATTCATTTTAATTAATGCGTTTCCCTTGGCAACAAAATAAAGTAAAATAATATGAAAGGATTCTCGTGGGTTTCGCTGACTCTTGATTGACTAATCTGTGCGATATCGCTGATATGCGTCTATATAGTATTTATGTACATATATTTATATGTTATATTTTATGTATTTGTATAAAAGTACTTAAATGGTCTTTGTCCCTGAATGAAATGCGCTTGGCTTCTAAACCCGCCCCTAACTACCCTTAGAATTGTTGGCTCTTGTTGCTTCTTGCTTGTTGCATGTTGCATGTTGCATGTTGCATGTTGCATGTTGCTCTGTTTGCGTTGCTGACTAGTGCGTGTTTCTTCTTCTTCTGCTCTCGATCCGGTTGCCCGGTCGGGCCCCAGTTCCAGTTCCAGGTCTGCCCCGTCGTCTATTGCATCTTGTAGAGCTGCGGCGGCTCCTTGGAGGCCGGCATGCCCTGATCGTACTTGCCCAGCTCCGCCTCGTACAGCAGATTGTTGATCAGGTGCTTCACCACGATCTTCGACTTGGATGTCTTCAGCTTGCGTATGGTGATGGCCACGTACTCACCAAACACGCCGTACTCATCCACATGGCTGGCACTCAGATTGCTGCTCCCAGTTCCATTGTTGTTGTTGCTGATCTTGGGCGTGGCAGCGTTGCTTGAGATGCCGCTGCTCGCCGTTGTCGTCGTCGTCGCCAGCGAGTGCAGCTCCAAGGATGTGGACGAGTGATGGTTGTTGGTGCTTAGATGATTGGACATTGTTGGCGAGAGGGAGAGATCACGATCACGATCACGATCACGTTTTTGTGCCATGTTATTGGAATGTGTTTGTTGTTGCTGTTGCTGTTGTTGCTGCTGCTGCTGCGACTGTGGGTGCCCATTGCCGTTGTGGCTGCTGTGGCTGAGATTGTGGCTAAAGTGTTGCTGGAGCGTATGAAATGCGATCTGATTGTGGTTCATCTGCTGATGCTGTTGCTGCTGCTGCTGCTGCTGCTGCTGCGAGTGCGTTGTAGACTTGATCGGCGTCAAAGTCAGCGCACCGACCACGCCCCCGACAATACTAACCCCGCCCACGCCACCAGTGAGATCACCGCCGCCATCCAGCTCATCCATCTGCGCCTTGCGCTTGCGCGGATTATATGTCAGATCCGTGGGCTTATAATAGCTCGCAGAGAGCGGCGTGCTCGTCTGTCGCTCGAGCATGCCCAGCTCAGGTTCGTGCTCGATCTGTGTTCCAAAGATTAAGGGATGCAAGGGAAAGCAAGTAAGTGAATTGAACTTCGGTTAGTTAACTCTTCAACTTCATTAATTGATAAGTCTTAGTGATTCCACACAATTTACTAAATATATCCCCATCTCATCCTTAGAAATATACCCTGTTCTTAATTTAAAGCATTTTATATAAAATGTTTTTACTAACGACAAAACAAACTGTTTTTCTCTCTCTACACCCACGTGTATACCCCATAGTTTGTGTACGTACAGGGTATTCGAGTTCGGTCAATTGTATTAGAATTAATCGTGTGCTAGACTTAAGTAGTCGCACGTCGTACTCACAATTTCTGTTTTCACATCCTCGGCGCTGATATTGCAATAGCTCTCGCCATCCAAGTCGGAAGAGGAACGCGTCTGCGAAAGAGCGAGCGAAAACAAATCGTTAAAAATTAGCAACAACTGCAACAACAACAACAATCATGGCAAATGTTAAGAATTTGCCAGACAAATAATAATAACAAAATCAACAACAACAGCAACAACAACAGCCAAATAATAATAGGCAAAGACGAAGCAACAAAAAATAAAGCAGAGAGAAAAACAAATTAGAATAGTAATAAAAAATAAATAAATAAATGTGGGCAACAGACACAGACACGGACACAGACACGGACACAGACACAGACACACTTTGCATACAGATGACTGCGGCAGAGCCAGCGGCGATTAAATTAGTTAACGGCGGCGGGGCAGAGGGTGGCGACGCGGCGAAGTCAACATTGAAGTGGACCAACGAGCGGCCAGCGAAACAGAGAGGCAGAGAAGCAGACGAATAGACGGACGAAGCGAAGCGAACGAACGAAACAAAAACAAACGCAAAACGCAGCGCAGCAACCAGCTGAAGCTGAAGCTGCTGCTGCTGCTGCTGCTTAGGCGGGTCCATTGCCAGCGCAGGTGGGCGAGGGGTGGGGCAGCCGTTGAGGGGCAGGGTCGGCGCAAAACGTGTAGCTGCCGATTTCTACGGCTGATGCAACACACATATGGCTATTGCTATGGCTAACGTAGCGCAAATCAAAGCCAGTTGACACACACACACACACACACGCGCGCACAGGACACACATACTTGCACAACACACGACGCTTATCAAGCGCATGCGACGCAATAGCAGCCAGCGCCACAGCACAGTGACAAATAATTATTGCAAAGTGCCGAAGCGATAAATTGATAATATATCGATTAATTCATTTGTTACGAAACAAACTCGAAATGGCAACGCTGCAATTGCAGCGCTGAGTGCGAGTGCAGTGTTGCCACCCAATCAATATTTTTGATGTGTGCAATTCTTCTGTGCAAGGGCAAGGCGAACTGTTTAACAAAAGGAGTGCAAAGAAATTGTGCAAGTAGCAGTGCATACATATTGTGTTTTGTTTGGCACTAAAATGCTCGTGCCACTGTGCGCCACAGTTTTTGCTGTTGCTGGCTGACGAACCGCTAGACACCGAGCCAGCAGCGTCGGCGCGTGTGCTGCTGCTGCTGTTGCCGCAAAACAAGTCAAACCACTCACGCATACAAGCACACAAGTACACATGCACACATACACTCATTCTCACTGGCACGAAAAGCAAAAGCTTTACCGGAACGACAACAACAAACAAAACAGAATACTGCAGTTGAGTATACGCGATAGCTGAATACTCTAGCTAACTGAATTGGTAATAAGATGTTAAGCGAAATAGATTTTAATTTAGCACGATTATGAAAATACTGCAATAGTATGGGTTCAGGTGTGTATGTGTGTATGTATGCATGTGTGTACGTGCACGTGCATGTCATACCAACATGTCTAAATCTACAGACCGCATATACCCTGCGGCGTTGCAGTGTATAGAGCATAAGAAATGAGAAATAATATGCACAACAAAATAAAATCAATAAGAAATAGGCAATAGGCAATAGGCAATATACGCTTACCACAGCAGCTGAGACGGCTGCAGCGGCCGCTGCTGATGATGCTGTTGCGTCGCTGCCGCCGCTGTTGGCCGCACAGCCATTGGAATTGGCATCGGAGACCGCTGCATCGGCGTCCATAGTGTGTTCCCGTTCCCTGACGTTGGCCGCTGCTGCAGCGGCTGCCACAGCAGCAACAGCGGCAGCGACGCGAGCAGCGAACTCTTCGTGATGCTGCTGGTGCTGGTGCTGGTGCTGCTGCTGCTCAACCTGTTGCTTGCCAGCAGCTGTCAGCTGTTCTAGATCTAGGCTATGCATCAGCGCCAGTTTATCAGCTGCTTCCGAGTCCAGCAGCGCTGCCGCTGCAGCCGGCTCAACGTCGCCGTCAACGGCGGCATCCAAGACGGCGGCGTCAACGTCGCGTTCACCATCCAAAATAAATCGTATGGCCTCATATGCAAACCACATGGGCTGATAGTGAACGCCGCGGCTGCGTCCGTTGAGCACCTTGCCGTGCTCGCGATGGAAGGAGGAGCGCAGCGATTTGATTTTGGAGCGTATCGAGCGTATTTCCGTGCCATATTTTTGGCTGAGCAGCTTCAAGGCCTCGTATTTGGTCTGCTTGATGTGGTAGCCTTTGGTGTTGGGGTCCCACAGCACGCGCTGGCGTCGATAATCCTCGATGAAGCCCAAGATCGTTGCGCGCGACCACTCGATGCGGTCCGCGGGCGATGCCAGCGCCGACGGCGACGGCGGCAGCGCTGCGGCGTCCGCAATCAATGCAATGGCATTGGAGTTGGCGTCGAGTTTGTACTGCGCTGCGCTGGCGCCGCTGCTGGACATCGTGCGGAGAAAGTTAACTGTTAAGGAGACGTTTGTTGTGGTGGTGCTGCTGCTGCTGCTACTGTAACGGTGCAGTGGGTGGTGTGGCTGTGGCTGTGGTTGGTGCTGGTACGGCTGTGGTTGGGCTGGATGGATACGCGCGCGCGCGCAAGCGGCTGCCGGAGAGAGAGAGAGAGAGAGATAGAGAGGAAGGTAGCAAAGAAGGTAAACGCAACGCAACGCAAAACGCAACGCGACGTAAAAAAAAGCGTCCACAACACGTTGCTTTTGACTTTCGACTGAGGCGGCGGCGGCCGCGGCTAGCGGTTGTGTGGCAGAGGAAGCGTAGCGGCAGCGGCAGCAGCAGCAGCAGTAACGGCAGCGGCAAGTGTGGCGGCGGCGGCGACCAAACGGCAGCTCAGCTGCACTTTGTGCGAGAGAGCGCGCGACTGAGCGATGCACAGTGGTACAGAATTGAAATGCAATTTACCAAACTTGAAATTATGAAATTCTTTTGGATTGAATAATCCACAATTCATATGCATAGAGCAGAACTTTTTCAATAAAATGTAAGCAAGACACTAAAATCCTCTGACTCTTTGTTTTTTTTTTTTTTCTATAATACTGTAGCTGTAAATATGAAAAGAAAGTGTTCTTTTCAATGTATATGTAATTCGTAATTAATAGTTAATATGATTACTAGGAACTGCAATTTAAAAACAATTTGCCAAATCTATTCAAGATAATTATTTTTCTTTGATCAATTAGTTATCATTTTTATCATAATAAGTAAAATATAATAGCAGTATTATATAAATACCAAATTAGTATTTATATAAAATGGGGTTGAACAAAGCAAAAGGGGAATATAAATTGAAAGAAAATAAACTGCAATCAATGGATCGTTTACCACGTGGGCTCAGCTTTTTTTAGCCAGCGTGTACCACTGTGCGACGTCGCTTCGTCCAAAATCAACGCAAAGGTGTGCGACTCTGTGTTTGCTGTGCTTGTGTTGGTGTAGGCACACGTACAGGCAAGCTTGCGCGCAAGTGTGTGTATGTGCTGGTTGCAGCGGCACGCGGGGGCTTTTTTTCGCTCACTCGACGAGTCGCTGCTGCTGCTGCTGTTGCGGCTGCTCTGCCCGGAGACCTGTTGGTTGCTCGCTTGATAATGCGACGCTTTGTTATTGTTGTTGTTGCTGCTGCTGCTGCTGCTGACTGTTTTGGGTTTTCTATTTGTTGCTGCTATCAGCTGTTTTATTGCATGTTGTTGTTGCCGCAATACATACGTGCGACGTGACGTTGCTGCTGCTGCCGTTGTTGTTGCCTGCTGGCTGGTGTTGCCACTCGACGTTGACGTTACGATCCCCCGACACGTTCGTTGTTGTTTTCGCCGCTTCGTCGTTCGTCGTCGGTCGTTCGCTGTTGAAATCACGATTTGTACTAATTTCACATATTTAAACTGTGTGTGGCATGCGCGCTGCTCCAAACGGGCCAGTTGCTGTTGTTGCTGTTGTTGTTGCTGTTGTTGTTGTTGTTGTTGCTGCTGCTGCTGCCGCTGCTGCTGTTGGCCGTAAGTTCGTCACTTGGTTTTGTGCTCGCCGCACGCCCCCGCCCTTACGCTACAAACACCTTCCAATCTTGTTGTTGTGGTTTTAGCACTTTAGCACAGATCATTACCGCTATATCATGAGCTTTGCCAAAAGCTTAGAATCAGAACAGCTTTCTCTTCTCTTTACCTTATCGCAAAGCATATTAGAAATCGAAAGCAATTTACAACTTGTTTTTGTTTTGTTTTCTATACAATCTCTTGAAAAATGTGCAAATCAAATTATTTACATATTGTTGTCAGTTAGGGTATAACAATGTCGGCGCCATCTAAATCGTAATTCTCATTTCTCGTTTCTGTTCAGTTTCGCCCGTGCGGCGATCGCTGGTGCCTGCTGCTGCTGTTGCTGTTGCTGTTGCTGTTGTCGCTACCGTCAACGGCAACACGTTGCACAGTGGGCCTGTTGTGATTGCTCGGCTTCTGCGCATGTGACGAAGGCTGCCAAAAAAAAATTAGCTGGCTATTCGTGTAGCAAAGTGGCGGCCATGACGCTGGATATGCTAGTCGCGTGTGCTCGTTAAGATTTTGGCTACAACATACATTGTACGTATGCACACATGTCTAGCTGTGTGTGTGTGTGTGTGTGTGTGTGTGTGTGTGTGTGTGTATGAATACTTGAGCTTATGTGTTTAGTAGCACTCTTTGACAGTGGCTGACAAGCTTCTTATAATTTGATGAAAATGTTACACAAAAACCTAATGTTCGTTCCAAGTGCGGTGCGCTTTGTACCACTGTGCTACGGCGGCTACAGCTGTAAATTTTGTTGCCGTCGTTGAGAAGTTGTTATCGTTGCCGCCGCTGCTGTTGGACAAAAATAACAAAAACAAAATTTGCAAAAAAAAAAAAAAGCTTCACAACGCGGTAACAAATTTTGCGAGTCAGCAGAATCGCAAAAAGAATCAAAAAAGGAATTGCATTTCACGGCAAATTTGGTTGTTTTTGTTAATCAAGGGGCGGGTTGTTAGCTTAGTCGAGGGAGGGGGGCAAGCTGGGGAGGGGGGCAAGCTGGCTGACAAAAAACGGCAGCGTCGACGTCGCTCACGTAGGCAGTTTTGTTTTTGCATTTTGAGTTGACAACTTCGATCGATGTGCGATATTGAAATGCTCTCCCTCTCTTCGTAGCTTCTCTCTCTCTCTCTCTCTCTTTCTCTCTGCCCTTCATGTGCAAGTCCTCAACACGTGCAGGTTTTAATTTCGCCGAATTTTATTGTCGTAAGGCGAATTTAAAAACACGCATACAAATGCATAAGCAGAGTTAGAGCTTGTGCACTTCGCAATGCATTTCTTCGCTTACCCGCTCTCTCTCTCTCTCTGTCTTACTCTCTCCCTTTTTTAGCTCATGTCACCTCTAATACTCACAGCATTTTAACATTGCGGAAGCTTTCGTGACTGCTTCTGCTTCTTGCTTTAACTGCTCATTATCAAGCGCCGTTGCTGCTGTCGCTGTCTCCGCCTCTGCCACCGTCGACTGTGGCAGCGTCATGTTTGCCGCACCTACGATAACGGCATTAACTTGACTTGACTTTCAGCCCGATCCCCTTCCTGTGCCCTATTGAAATACCGCATCGCATCAACATGAACAACAGCCGCTCAGAGAAAGCAACGAGAAAATGCTTCGACTGCAGCGCGTAGCGCGCTAGCAAAAATTGAATCTGAAATTGGCTCTGACTGCGACAGGCGCTACCGCTACCTTCGCTGACATCGCTGCCAACGCTTGCGTCGCTGTCAACGTAAGCGACGCGCGTCGTGGCGCAAAGCTTTACATTCAATTTTCGTTTCAAGTTGACAAATTGACGTTCAAAGTTGTTTGCGCAGCATTTCAGTTACAGTTTCAGTTTTGCTGCCTGCCTTTTCCGTTTCCCTCATTCCCCGCGATTCTCCTGACCGATTCCATTACCGTTGCAATCGCTACACACCCATATCGTTGAGTTTGTCAGTTCTGGTTCCTTATTATTTTTATGATTTTTCACAATCTTTACGTCCTTTCGTTGCCTTAAAATGCAAGTACTTGAATGCGCGTGTGTATGCATGTGTGTGTATGCATGTGTGCGTATGCATGTGTGCTTGGCATATGCATGCTGCTGTACAATGAGCGACAAATGTTGATGGAAAAGTATTTAAGCAATACATTACAACTTAAACAAAAACAAAGACTGGGAATTATTAAAATGGAAATTCAATTTATCATTTGACTAATTAAAAAATCAGCGCTAATGAACTTACTATATTTGTTTCAGAAGCTTACTTAGAAACAAACGCTTCCTTACAAATTTAAATAATTAATGTACATTTATGCTTAAATGCACAGCTGAATGAATAATGCTGTCAGGCACTGTGCATAATAGAATGAGTTGCTGCGGTTCCTGTTGTTGTTGTTGTTGCTGTTATTGCTGGTTGTCATTGCCAACTAAATTGCATTGAGCTGTCACATTAGAGAAGCAACTCGATATGCCAGTTGCTTGCATCTCTCTGCACTGCTCTCCTTTGCTACGCTTTGCTTGCTCTCTGCTGCTCTTGCTGGCACTTTATACTCAGCTGAACAGTTTTTATCAATCAACTTTGGAGGTGTTGTTGTCGCCGCTATTGTCGCCGTGGTCCCCTTTGTTGTTGTTGTTGCGTGCACTTTAGTTGAAATTGGCGTTGACGTTGACTGTGTGGAATACATATTTTTATTTTTATTCAATTTCAACGTCACTTGAACGTCGCTAACGACGTCGGCGCCGGCGTCGTCAACATAATCATCATCATCATCATCATCATCATCATCATCGCCAAGAAGAACATTATCATTTGTGTGCCTGTTGACTGTGTTTGCTTTTGTTTATTTCAATTATGCAGCGTCTATCGTCTATCGTTTATCGTCTATCGCTTATCGCGCCAGGCCAATCCAATTGGATAAGCCGCGCAGCTGTCGCGCCGCTTAAAGTGCACTTCCTTATGGCCGTCTTCCCACTTGGCTAATTGGAGTGGGAACAGTGGGGACCAGTGGGGACAGCTGGGGCAGCAGTTCACAGCTCCGTTTCGAATTGCAATTGCAATTCCTACGGCCGCTTGAGTGAACGTTTATTTATTTACTTATTTAGTTTGTGCAACTGATGCGTATCTGTTGCAGTTGCAGTTGCAGCTCTAACGGGAAGTCGCCGTTGAGTGCGCCCAAAGGAAGTGCATTCGAATGAATGCACATCTGATAAACATAATGCCCATAGACAGCTACCGGCCCCGATACCGATATCGATATCAATCGCACCGGTTGCAACCACTTGAGTTGCACTTTAATTAGCTTTTGCACTGATTTCTCGTTCTGAAGGTTGCCCCCCCTCTAACGAACGTGTTGCGATATCCGCCTTACTGGCTTTCAGTTGGCAAATGTAACATGAAGATGCAAGCAAGTATAAATCCTCATGTTTATGCTTAGAAGGCAACAATCTAAGCGACCTTTTATAGAAAGCAAACATTTTTTATTTTCAAGAGTTTCTACTGATTGTAAAAATAAGAAGTTCATGTTGTTTGAACACTTTTGAAATCTATAAGCAGCTGGCAAATTTGACATGAGGATGCTAGAGCTGTAAACTTTAATAACTAAATACAGTCCTTATGCTTATGCTCAAAAGGAAAAGTGTTTATTTGTTGTCCCAGCAATAGACATACAATAAATTTGGGTTTATAAACAATAATATGCCGAATTTTAAATTTTATCAGGACAACGACCCAAATCATAAGACGCATATGATACGCTTGTGGTTACTTTATAACTGCGGTAAAGTCTTCGATACACCTGCGCAAAGTCCTGATCTCAATCACATCGAAAATGTGGCTAAAAGGCATCCAAGGAAGAGTGGCAGCAGTTGCTGAGCCATTATGATTTTAAAAAGCTTATTCATTCAATGAAAAAGCGTCTAAACGAAGTTATTAATACCAATTAAATTAAATATTAAAAAAATATGCCATTTCAATGCCTTAAATTAATTTAATTATTACTTATGCCAAATGTGTAAACAATTGTTTGACAATGAAAAAATCGACTATTTTTTGTTTTTGTATTATTTCTTACATATCATTCTTCTTCTTTATTACTATTTTTATGAATTCTATTAGTAAATACTATAAGCAGCTATAATAAATTAAAAAAAAAAAATATTTACAATATTTGAAAGTATTTATTTTTGCTAAGAAAGTCGAAAAATCATTTTTTTTTTTTCTAATGTGAAAACAATTTCTTGACATACTGTAATTAAATCCGTAGAGAATTAGGGTTTGGCTTTAAGGGCTGGATTTGATTGAGAATCAGTAAAGCACAATGAAAAGCAGATACAACTAACCTAAGGACCTGCTTAGAATCCTGTTTCAACAATTTGCCACGGCTTAGTTGGTAACTAAATCGCTTTTAACGTTTAGCAAACCTCAAGCATATAAATTCGCTGTTATTTGAACCTTTTGCCCGTTGAATTTATCCGGATTATCAGTAGGGGCTGGGTGCAAGGGTTGGGCCTGAGCTGAAACACGCTCGATTAAGACATTTTGCGGTCATCTTCATGTGTAAACCATTTGGGCCTGCATATAATTACGTCCGAGGCTTCTAGGCGGCTCATTCATCACGCTGCCAACGGGCATACGAAAAGTATCTCAAAGATTGTTAGCACTTGGGCCGAGAGTGGGCGTGTTTGGGCAGACAAGACAAGAGTTATTTATGTTGGATAGGCAGCGGCAACTATTAAAAGTAACTACTTAGCAAACACTGAGGCCGACCAACCCCCGACCGCGAACCCGACCCCAAACCCATTCCTGACCCCGTACCGGTCCGGACCGGACCGGAACGGACCACCCATCCGAAAGTTTTTCGGCAAAGTGCCATTTAGTTAAACATTTTGACACATGATAAATGAGTCGTAGAAGCCGACAACCCTCCATTAGGTCGGACATATGTTGAGCCCAGCCCCCATCCTTTGGGCACTGATCTCGCTCCTTCTGGCAATTAAAGTGCCATGAACGGCGCTTCGGTAACCCATAAATAGTATCTATCAAGAAAGCAGCGCCAACATGTAAATTTGCAGCCAAGCGAAAAGGACCTCCCGCTCCAGGCCTGAGTTCCAATCGAAGGTGGCGAACTTCCGCACAGCAGCCAAATGGAGAGAACTCATTAAATAGAAAGCATTTATTGCGTATCTAGATACAGCTCAAGATAGTTATGTATACAGATACAGATACAGATACAGATACAATTCAGCGAGCCGGTAATAGAATGTCATGAGCAGCTGACACGACGGGAGCTCGTCCAGAGGGTGCGAGATTGAACCAAGGAATGAATGAATGCTTGGCTGGTTGGTTGGATGGATGGATGGATGGCCTGCTCTGTGAATGGCGGGGTGTGATATCAAGAGTCAAAGTTTGAAGCAGCCAAAAAAGAAGCGTCGTAAAAGTCATCCTCGCCTGTCGACAGGAAGGTCATTTAAGTTTTAATGATAGAGTTCTCTCTCTCTCTCTGTGTGTGTGTGCCAGTGAATAGGAAGGAAGGATGCGCCATGGGTAATGAAAAAGTTGCGCCCCAGAACTTGCGGTTCGTTATGCTCCTCAGGGATAGTTAGTTCAGCGAGCAGCTACAGTCGCTGATTGCTTTAAGAAGAACTTTGGCATGGGCGGTTTATTGAAAGGTTGATGGAAAGCCAGTAACTATTTCAATTGGAATTATAGCAATCTAGTTTGGATGGAAGGCTAAAAGCCAGGCGAAACTTTGCTTTTTGTAAAATACAAGTTCTGAGCTGGGAGTTTTTATGTGTTGCATCCATTAATAATAGATAATTAAGGGTATTCAAGTTGTGTCTGTCTGTTTGGCAACAGTTTTGTAAGACAACAAACGTTAAAGCAAAATCCTATTTAGCTATGTCATATGGACTTGTTGTATGGAAACACAGTTAAATGCGTGGCAAGGGTATTTAATCTTCGGCACTCTAAAAGTAACTAATCCGTCAAAGGTCTGCTTGCTGTGGGTAAAAAGGAATTCGGGAACGGCTTCGACTTCTTTCAACTTTTTAGTTGCCTACCTTCTGAAGTCAGTTACATTTTGAGGGAATTATTAGTATTAATAGGAATAGCAAGGTCCTAGTCCAGCTGCGGATGCCAGCCCTCGCCTCGCTCTCAGATCTTTTGCATATTGAAAATCAAGTATTTTTTCCATCTGATTGCACACTGATAAAAGCTACGCATAATGCCGGATACATTTCCCTGTTAATTGAATGCGTTTCAAGTGCTAAGCCTCCCTTCACCCCTCCACCCGTTGGCTTGGCCTACAATTGGTGTCGAAGGGCGTGCTATTTGCTATTTGCATCTCGAAAACGGGGCAATTGACGCCGCTTTAGACCAGCTCACACTCGGTATCATTATCGGTTCGCTGTCGCATACAATAATTTGCCAGACTGTTTCTGGCTAACCCTCGTAATATCCAGCTCCTGCTGCGTTTTATGCCTTTCACGTGGCAGTTTTTGGGGCAGGGGTAGGCCGGAGTCCTAGCGGCGCAGGGGTGAGGCGGAGTCCCAGCTCGGGCGCACAACACTTTTGCGTAATAAGTGTATTTACTTTGTGCGAGAGTGTGTGTGTGTGTGTGTGTGTGTGTGAAAGGAATGAAAATGGCTTTCGCAATAATGGATTTCATTAAGGCCATGCAGGACAATGAAGGACCGTCTCTCGCTTTCGCTCTCGCTCTCGCTCAGATGCTGTGTGTGGACGCCAATTCAAAGTACGCCATGCGTAACAAATAAATTCATTAAGCGCAGCCAATGCCTCGTCCAGAGCATTATCATCAGCCAGGGTTCGGGGTCGGGCTGGGCCCGAGAACCGGCTGACTAAATGATAATAACAAAAGCCGCTCGGCTTGGCACGCGTAATTAAGTTGCATGTTCGAATGTGGCCGCGTTCAGGTCGAGTCCGAATTCGGTGCGACTCCCGGCTGGTGTGTTCCTCGCTAGCATCCGGCATCCGGCATCGGCATCGGCATCGGCAGCGGTGCCCAGGGCCTCGCCCACGCTCCGCCCGGA
>NW_027212832.1:0-20000 GCF_030788295.1 Drosophila virilis | reverse complement strand
GCGCCTCGAAAGCGAGGAAAAATGTTAATTAAATGATATTCCCAGCTAGGCCCTATCAAAACCCAAAATAACAAAGAACTAAAACAAAATGTGTGTACAAAAATAAAAAAAAAAAAGAAAAGCCAGCAAATGTGGCTCGTTGGTGTCCGATGTCCGGTGGTGGCCGGAAAAGTGGCTCGAATTATGCATTACTAAAGGTATTTTGCGGCCTACGCATATATTAGCGCCCAGATAGCGATCGCCGGCCCTCCAGCCAGGCGGGTCACATGATTTTGCATAACGAGAGAGCGAGAGAGAGAGAGAGAGAGAGAGAGAGAGAAATGTCAGAAACCGGCTGAGTGACGACTGACAGCGCCTCGAATGGGCCCGACTCACGCACAGGTCGACGCTGTGACCTGTGGCTAACCAGCAGGTGATGTGGCCGCGCGGTTCCGTTAACGGACAGCCAGGCGCAGAAGGTGTGCGGCGAGGCGGGCCAATGAGTTTTCCCTCTGCCCTGCCCGCCGCCTCGCCCGCCGCCTCGCCCGCTTCACACGTCAACGCAGCACCAAAGCCGAAAATTAGTTAACATATTTTTACCTTTTTTCCCTGTATTTTGTCGGTGCTTTCATAAATATTTGCATTTACCCTACACCTGCGCCCGAGTCCATTAGCTATCTAACGGTTCTCTATCTCACTTTCTGACCTGGTTCAAAAAGTACCCTCCACAAGCCCTAGATCGTAAAAAAGACGATCACAGGAAATGTAACACAATGCGCTTGCCAAACGTATTTGAAGCCCGCAAATTGATTGATTGATTGATTGATTGACGTCTCATTCATTAAGGATTCCCACAGAAGTTGATGATCTTCAATGCAATTGATCAAGCATTTATATAGACATTTATCTCAATTGATGTATCTCGCACGCTTTTCTGCTGTGCCCGGAAGTGTCTTAATTAGGAAAACAGTTCTTAATGAAAACAAATTATTAATTATCCCAAGAGATGGCACATTAAATAGCTGATATATCTCTTTTAAATCTGACTTTTAATGGGAAAAAATGAAATCTTAAAAGGAAATAATCAAAATTGTAAGATTTAAGAGAGAGAAAAACTATTTAATTCTTGAGTTTGAGCAGGGAATGTCAACTGAAATATTTTCCAATTATATATTATTAATTATATATATCTCATAATAAATCCATACTAAAGTTCTTTGGCTCCGAATAATTCCATCTTCATAACAGATATCATATTGAAAAATTAATGAATAAAGTTGAGGGATATTATATTTTGTTCCTTTACTTGATGCCAAATAAACTTGTGCTCTTCTCTTTCCTTATGAATTCATGTTTTAGTTGGGAATCTTCTAATAATATTTGAAAGAAATTTTGCATAGCATATACCTATAAATTAGTGACTTTTCTCATATATTATAAAAATGACTCTATAAAGTAATACAAACATATTATTATTTTCCATGTAGGGTATTTTGCCGGACTAACTAATTATCCGAAACTTTCTTTCTCCTTTCCGTAACAATCGAGTTTTTCGCCCCAATCCAATTCATATTTTCGGGAGTGTTTTTTTATTTTTTTGGCTCAGTGGACGTGCGGGCCACATTCGTTACCAACATTCAAACTTCTGGCTAAGTTGACGGGCCTGACGACTGCCAGGGGGGGGGGGAGAGGAATAAAGGGAGGGGGACTTTTGTTGCTGCTGCTTTTGGTTGTGGCATTTTCAATTGTTGCTAATGAGTGCCACAAATTAATTGGGTTACTTCGTTACGCTGACGCTGACGTTATGTGTGTGTGTGTGTGTGTGAGTGTGTGTGTCCCAAGTTGGGGTCTTTGTCAAGTTTGTTGCTGTTGTTGTTGTTGTTGCTGTTGCCTGATGTTAAGTTGTGATAGTTGTTGCAAATTAGCATAAATTTCTCTTTCTTCTTGCACACACAGTTCGCACGGAAAATTGAGCAATTTTCCAACGTTTTTCGTTGCATAGGCGTGAGGTGGAAAACGCGCCGCGCTTGAGTTATTAATAACAAAATCTTTTATCTCGCAACGGTTACTTTTGCCCCCGCCCCCTCCCACCCACTCTCCCACCTTTGCGATCTTATCAGCCACCTCCTGCTCCCCCATTCAGAGCACCGTGGATGACAAGCACAAATATCACGAGATTTTTGTAAGCAATTTAATGCGTGTAGCGCATTTCTCGAGAGAGAGAGAGTGGAAATTAATTTCATTCAATGGCGAGGACGCCAAATGGACTTAATGTTGTTAAATAGCTTAGATGATTCAGCACAAGAAAAACGGGACGAATCTGATTCAAATTTGGCTGAAAATTACAACAAAAAAAAAACATTTTACACAGCTTGCCATAGAAGATATAGCACCCTTAAGTGAGAATCGAGCTAAAGGCCAGACACATGCATGTTGGAATTTCTTTATTTTAATGCTTGCATTAAAAACCAACTTAATCTGAATATATTTTCTGCTGATATGTGCAATACATATGTGTTTATTATATTTGAAATAAACCACTTTTTGGTTTTTCACTCATTTTCCACACGAGAACGTGGATTTCATTTTGGATATTTATATATTTTATGTAATTATATTTACTGCTGATAAGCATGTCAATTATGTTAATATTATTTTGTTTGGATTTGATAGTAGCTAATTTAGATTTGTGGATCTCTGTGTATAATACCCAATGTGGATCAGCTCTGTATATATTTATGGAATATATAAAATTTATGTTTATATTATTCAAATTGAAGGATTTCATTTATATATAATGATAGTAGTTAATTTGATCTGTTGATATATGCATAATATATACGTTTATATTATACGATTTTTCTCACTTTAAAGTTTTTCAATCAGTTTCCACACGTAAGCGTGTGTTTCGCCAAGTCGTAAAATACCGAATTGATTGGATTTTTAAAGAGAGCGCTTCGAAGTTAAATTCAAATATCAAAATAAGTAATAATAATAATAATAAAATATTCTTTGGTCGATTTCCAGTAGATGCATCATTTTCCATGGGTCGAATAAAGAACGTAGTGGGATAAACGAAATCTACTAACACTCTTCTTAAGCCACATGCAAAATGAGACAAGCTAAAGGCATTCTTATCAGAAGTTAAATTCAGGCACAGAATCTTCGATAAGGAGAAAATTGGGAGCACAGTTCAAGGAAAATGGTGATGAAAGGTAAAAATTTCTTGACTTTTGCCGGCAGCAGCAGAAACACTCTGTATAAATGTATGCCGGATATTTATTATTTTGGCAAATAGTGGGGATTATTAGGGCTTAGTTAGAAATACGCACACCCTCACACACACACACACACACACACGCACAGATAGATACACGTGTGCGTGCACAATTACATTTTCATAAAGGATACACCTAAGCAGCTTATGCCGCAAAAGGAAGGGAAATAGAATAAATGCTGGCAAGGAATGGGATGGGGTCGGGATAGCAGGGGCGTGGTCGAGGGGGGGTTGCGGTTAACTGGCATTTCTTGGTACTTGTAAGCGTCTATTATGAAGAGAAAAGTAACGCTAATGAGTAAATCAAGTGCACATGTGTGGGCCGTTCAACCGGAACGTTCCTCGAATCCTTGAATCTATGAATTCACGCATCCTTTGAAGCTGCGCCAGATGGCGTGTTGGAGCATAAATAAGCCACCCGCCTTGCCCTCTCCTGCTTGGCTTGCTGTTTTAATAGCTAAATTATGTAATCATGATGTGTGAGCCACACACACACACACACACACAGTAGCTGGCCCCGTTCCAGGTTCGTGTTGTGGCATTTATGCAAATCCTGACGTCGCGTTTCTTGTGAGAAACTTTTACTTGGCAGCAGCAGCAGCCCCTATCGAACGCCCACCCCTCTGCCCCACAACCGCTGCTTGCCCCTTTTTAATTTGAAATTTTTCATAATGAACAACAGGGATGAGGGGTGGGGGGAGGTTAGGGGCGTGCTGCCAACTGGGATACTTTGACGTTGCCATAGTGTGAAGATTAAATTCTACTAATTAGAGACGTCGAGTGGAATGTTCGCGCTTGTGTTTGTAGTCTAGTAAGAGTGTGTGTGTGTGTGTAGTGCAGTGTGTGTGTGTGTGTGTTTCAAAAGGAGGCAAGGAAAGGGTATTCAGCGGCAGTAGCTTGTGTGTGGGCGCCTCATTAAGCACTGAGCAAACAAAATGGCGTTGAACTCCGCGCAGTCAAAGACCCCGCACAATAGCCCACTAATCCCCACCATGCCCCACCTTTCAAAGTCCCCCCCTACCACCACCCCCCCTCACTAACGCTTAGCGCTTTTATTGATATTCCGACCATAAAAAGTTCAAATCCCCAAAACAAACAACGCGAACCACTCAGCTCGGCTCAAAGTGGGCGAAATTTTAAACTATAAAATTCTTTTTTTTTTTTTTTTTTTTTTTTTTTTTTTAATTTGGTTTATTTTGCGCTGGAATCGATCAGTGCCTTCTGATCTCTACCAAGCGGAGTTAAGGGTATAGTGTATAGTTATTATTTAATAACTTAAATGATAATTACAGACTTAAAAATATATAACAATAATGGGAAAGGGATGTTTAAGTGATGTGCCTCGTTGGTAGGTCGTCGGGGTGTAGCCTTCGGAGGCGCCTCTCACTGATGGGCTCAGCCAGGGCCCTTGCGGCCGCGTTCGGATGCTGCACCAATTTGTCGGAGTATCGGCTGCTGAAGAAGTTGAGCTGATCTCCGACCTTTGTTAGGCGGAGATCGCGTTCGATGGCGTCTGTTGTTACGTACCATGGCAGGCCACCAACCTTGCGTGCTGCCTTGGCTTGGACCACTCTTATGCGACGGAGCTGGTGTGCTGATGCCGTGCCCCAAACTTGGATCGCATATGTCCAGATAGGCGTTACCATCGTTTTGATAAGCAGTGTCTTCGTGGATATGTGCAGCTTGCTTTGAGGCTTTAGTAGCCAATCGAGCTTTTGAAGTCTTCTCAGGCATTTTGCTCTCGTTGCTGCGATGTGAGGCCCCCATATGAGCCTTCGATCCAGGTGGACACCCAAGTAGCAGAAAGAGTTGGTCTGCTCAATGGTTCGTCCATCGAACCGTAGCCCCTGGCAGCTGTATGGGCGCAGCGTAAAAGTGACGCAGGCGGACTTGGCACAGTTTATAGCGATGTTCCACATAGCTGTCCAGGTTTCGATCTGCAGCAGCCAGTCCTGCACTGCACTTGTAGCAGCTTGCAGATTTTTGTGGGAGGCTAGGAAGGCAGTGTCGTCCGCATATGTTGCCACCAGCAGTCTCGCAGGGCTGAGGTCTTCATTGCTTTGTCCTTGTGTGGGCAGGTCCGCCGTATACAGCGTGTACAGCATCGGACCGAGGACGCTGCCTTGTGGGACACCTGCTCTGATGCCCTTAATTGCCGACCTTTGGTCTTTAACGGCCACTTTAAAGGTGCGTCCTGCCAGAAAGGAGCTAAGGATGCTGAAGTATGGCGCTGGGAGTATCAGTTTGATCTTGAACAGAAGACCATCGTGCCAGACCTTGTCAAACGCTTGTTTGACATCGAGGAAAACGCCGACGCAGTATTGCTTCTGCTCAAAAGCTTCTAGTACGTGTTTTACTGCCCGGTGGACCTGCTCGGGGCAGCCGTGAGACTTTCTGAAGCCAAACTGATGATCCGGGACCAGGCGCGTGACCTCGTCGAGTTCTAAGAGACGGCTTAGCAGAAGTCGCTCAAAGACTTTTGAGAGCGTCGGCAGAAGGCTTATAGGGCGGTAGGACTCAAGTTGAGTTAGCGGCTTACCGGGTTTGGCGATCATCACAATTTTCGCATGTTTCCATTGCTTCGGAAAGTGGCCAAGGCGGAGCATGGAGTTGAAAATTGTGGCGAGCGCCATGACTCCTTTGCGTGGGAGAGCCTTAGCTGCTCTGTTGTCGATTTCGTCGCATCCTGGGGTCTTCTTTAGCTCAAGCATTTTCAGCTGTGTCCCGATTTCCGCGGGGGAGATGCTTCTTATCGGGAGAGCCATCTGCAGTGGAGCGTCCAGTGACTCGGCTACTTTACGGCGCTGTGCAACGTCTGCGAAGTCGAATGGCTTGAAGGTTGTCTCCAAGTAGTCAGCAAACGCGTTGGCCTTTTCCTCGTCCGATCGGAGCCAGAGGCCAGAGTGGTCCGTGATCGGGGAGGTAAAAACTGGTTGCCTCTTAATGCTTCTGGTGAGCTTCCACACTGAAAAGGTGCTGTTGCCGTCATGCCCAGTTGTTTCGAGGAAGCTGTCTAGATTTTCCGTTCGAGTCCTAGCCAGCAGTCGTCTGAGCCGGTTGGACGCGCTTACCATTTCTGCCTTGGTAGAGAGGTCTCCGTTGCGGATGTACAGCCTCCTTAGACGTCTTTTGTCGGCAAGGAGACTCCTGGCTTCAGGGCTTAGTAGGGACCTTCTGAAGGTACGAGAGTGAGGCAGGGTTTGCGGGGCTGCACGTCTAGCAGCTTCCGTAATTTTCGCTGTGAGGTGGTCAACGTAGCTCTCCAGTTCACTTGCCGTATTTATGGTGACGTTGAGCTCTAATGTGTCCTCGAGGCAGGCCCGGTATACTCCCAAGTTAGAGCGCGGCGGGAGCATTTTGCGGATTCCAACTTCCCACTTGGGAGTCTCCTCGAGCTCAATCAGTAATGGGAGGTGATCCGACGTCAGGTCAAGGAGGCTTCGTATTCGCAGCTGTTCCTGTCTGAATCCCTTGTAGAGCCCGAAGTCAAGTGCACTTGGTGTTGCAGTAGCCCTATATGGGTAGCACGTTGCCTCTCCAGTGGCTATGACTTCGATGCCTTCATTCTCAATGGCAGAGAAGAGCGTTCTCCCTCGGGGGCACATGCGGTAGTTTCCCCACCAGCGATGTTTGGCGTTCCAGTCTCCTCCTGCCAGGAATTTGGGGCCAAGCTGGTCGAAAAGGGCTCGAAAGTGTGCCTCAGTCACTCTCAAGGCCGGAGGGCAGTATACAGAGGCGAGATTGAAGTCGCCTCTGCTGGATCCGAGTCGGATAGCAGCAGCTTGCATATGCCAGTGGCAGGATGACTCAAGTGAGTGGTGCGACAAGGACGACCTGATCAATATTGCTGCTCCTCCATGTTGGCTGTTATCTGGGTGGTTGGCGGTGTGGAGAGTGTAGCCTGGCACTCTGAGGGTGATTCGAGAGCAGAAGTGAGTCTCCGTGAGCAGAAACACATCGATGTGGTGGAGTTCGATGAAGGCTGTGATCTCATTCGCCTTCGAAAAGACTCCGTTGGCGTTCCATAGTGCTATCCTGAGGGAGCTCATTTTAGGCACTGTTATTTTTGGCGCTAGTGTGCATTAGCGCTTGTAAAAGAGTCTGTATGAGAGACATCAGTTGGTCGAATCTGGCGAACATTTGCTTCATCATGAGCTCAAGGGCTGAGTTGGGGCAGTTGTCGGCAACAGGTTGCGATTGGCTGGGAGTACTGCCAGTGTTCCTTCTGCGAGACGATGAGCGGGCACTGCGCTCTGCGGGCTGGGTACCGCGGAGGACGCTGGCAAAGGATTGTTGGCCAGGCACGAAGCTGCAGGCAGGAGCGGCTGTTTTGGGGCGGGGATCTCTGGAGCGGCTTGCATCTCTGCCATTTGCCTTGTGCTGGTTTTTCTGCTGGAAAGCATATTGCAGGTACTTCTTGCAGCCTTTGAAGTTTGCTGCGTGTGCTTCTCCACAGTGGTGACAACACCGATTCTCGTCCTTGCCAAGTGTGCACTCGTTGCTTGGATGGTTGTCCCCACACTCCTTGCACACATAGTGTCTCGAGCAGTAAGATTTTGTGTGCCCGTACTCTTGGCATCTGTTGCATTGTACAGGGCCCGACGTCTTGCGAGGCTTCTCCCACGAAACTTTGTGCCTGCATAGTACTGTTATTGATTTGACAAGGTTATTGTTCTCCGCTTTCCTCAGGTCAACAAATCTCATATTTAGAGGTTCGTTATTGACTCTGCTACGCGGGGTATATATGCGGACAACGTGGTGCCCCTTTTCTGCCAATTGCGCTGAAATATCTTCGGATGCGACCTCGTGGTGGATATTTCGTAGAACTATGCGGTACGGCCGGTCTTCTGCAAGCTGGTGGTGGTGAAACAGGCAGCCGTTCTCGCGAAGGTGCCTTGCCAGCGTTCGGTATTCGTCTGAGTTTCGGCATTGGACGATGCAGTCGCCAGAATTAAGCGATCTGACGGTTGTAAGTGTCCGCGCCTAGGACGCTGTCTAGTTCCTTGCAGAACTTGGTGAAACTGAGGACGTTTGGCACAGTTATTCTCGGCACCTTAGAGGCAGGCCGCTCATTGGGAGGCGCCGTCTGGGTGGGTTGCGGGTGTGCGGCAAGCTTTTTATTTGCCGTTTGTTGCCTGCTGGCCCTTGCGCGAGCTGCGTGCGAGGTGGATGGCCTATCATCTACATCCTCGTCGGCGCAAGCTTCCTTGTTGGTGGCTAGTTCTACTTCCGTGTCCATGTCGCTTTCCTCTTCGTCACAGAGGGCCGCAAACCGGTTTTGGCTGGCTTTCTTGGTTTCGGTGGTGCTCGCCTTCTTACGGGCGATACGGGGGGAGAGATTGCCACCTTCTCTTTTTGTGGCCTTAAACCATTGACCTTGCCAAGTACGTGAAGTCTTGGGCGGGTAATTATTCAAAAACGCGTGGAGATCCGGGCTTGTAGCAGGATTCGCGCCAGGAATGGACGGGATTGCGGGGCCTTGGGAGCTGATGCCATGTGCGAGGGACGACGTTACCGTAGTCGTTCCTAGGGAGCAGGCAGTTGTGGTGATGCACGACGTGGTGAGTAGCGTAGTACCCCCGCACAGCGAGATGTATGGCGGTAGCACATTATCCGACGGGTTGTATATAGGTGACGCAGGATAGTCGGGGATGAGTGGATTCGGCTTGTTGGACGCCATTAGGTGAGATGTTGACCAAAATTTACTAGCTGCACTTATTTACAAAAATCTCCAGTATTTTTGTGAAAAGTGACTTTGGTGAACGGGGAGCGAAAACGGTGACTGGAAAGTGTCAGCACTGTCACGGTCAGTGACTGACTTGCCAGCACTGATTGTTCTCCTATTGGCTAGTGCTTTACTTGTGTTAGTGAGTCTAGGCAAAAGCTCTCTCGCGAAAGCTCTGCTCACTCACACGCACTCACACACACTACAGCTGAGTTAAGGCGATCAGCTGAGCGCAGTTTGAGCTTAGCAAAAGCTTGCTCTCTTACGCTCGCACGCGGTTGCACTTTTGTGTAAAAAAAAAATTTAAATGTTTATATATGTTTATATATATATATAGTTTAGCTGCCAGAGGCAGCACAATTGTTTTTTTTTCGCGCTCTGCAGGCGCGATTTGTTTGTTAAGCCCTGGGGCGGGCTTAGTTAGTGTCACTGTCACTTTTGGTTTGTTTTTTGCCTGGGATGCACTGAACATACACACGCACGGGAATGCTATAAAATTCTAAAACTGAGTTGGAGAAATTTTATTTAAGCTGCAAATTTCAACACATACAAAGTTTAGTTTATTGTAATATTATTATAATATCTGCATCAATATACGAGTCATGGCTATTTAATGTCTGGATTTGGCATATATCAAATATATTAAAAGCCAGTTAATATTATGTAAGAACCCTTCTGAAATATTGAGCCGAAGTCGAGCTGATGATGAGAAAGCATTCAATGTGCTTGAGCTCATTTGTTTTCAGGGCCCAAGTTTTCGATTGATTTCCATATTTCAGTCTAGTTTCGTATTTTGATTCCATAATCTGCGATTGGGGAGGAGTATTTCAATAAGAATTGGACTACATACCGGATCAGGTGACTTCTTTGTGGGTTTGAAGACGATTCATCGCTCAACCCCATGAGCTCTAAATACATATGGAAACACTTGATAGCAATTGGAGGATCATCAATACAAGCTGAGTTTCTTGGATAAAGCAAAGGAATAACCACAGGAATCGAAAATTCTTCACATTTGTTGGGATAGTGATATTTTAAACTATGGCAACTTCTCAATTCAAGGCAAACATTGTCGCGTTGAAGAAGACAACTCCGACACCATATACCCCTATATATAAAATTGTTTGTCTAGACTGACTGAATGACTTATTGACTGATTGACTGACTGATTGGTGATCACTGTATTTGCCTTATGTGATGAAGGTTGCTTACCATTCGATTGGCCCTCGAACTTTATATTAACGATCTTTGTGAGAATTTATTTTATACGTTGATCAAAGTATTCATAAACGAAAATACGGCTAGACTAACATGTGCGAAAGCATTGATTGCAACACTTGTTTCTTTATTCGATGCACTTATAACTTATTTTTAAATAGAAGCGGATTTCTTGATTGGTTGATTTTTCTCGGTCGTGTTCAGCCTACTGAGAGGCAACTTCAAGGCCCCCATAGATTTTTTTGTATCCACCTTTATATACAATCAAATAAAATTTTGTTTAATATCGAATTCGATTTCATTTCAGGATACCTTCGGAAAGTCACTGAGCATTCCCAGCTATGAGCAGGGCCATAGCTTGCAGGACAGGCTGTGAATTTTCCTCTACCTTTCCTATCTTCTGAACACTCTTTATATTTAGCTTACCTTAGTAAATTAATATAGCAAATTAAGATTATTTTTAATTTTACCCAAGAACACTTTGTTCCTACTTACAAGCTTCTGCTTAGATGTAGGCTCTAATAGCACCACTGACGAAATTAGCTGTGAAAAGGCGCACAGCTGGTCGGAATGGCAAATAAAGCACCTCCATCGGTCGGTGATGCTATTTAGAAAATTATATTTTTTTTAGCATATAATTCTATTATCTATTATATAATCCATTGAATAATGAAGAAGATACTCGCTTTGTCGACCATTAATAATAAATAAAAAATAAATTTGAATTTGTTTGTTTTTTATACCGGTCAATTGTGAATTTTTGTTGGGATAACAGCATATGAATCTGTTTATATATAAATTGTAAAACAATTTTAGCTTTTTTGCAATAAATTGCTTTACATTTTTGTTTTTATATATTATTTTCCATTGATTTTGGGGCGTATAAGCATTTTGACTGTCTTCAAGGTGAAGAAATATTCCCAAAATATGGCATCAGCTTTATCCACCTTATGATCATAGTATTTGCCATTTAAATTACTAAAAAAAAAGAAAGAAAACACTATCAAAATTAATTGCATTTAAATTGTTTTGACAAAGCTGTGCCGATCAATAGCTGTGAACGGAACCACCAGCCACCACAAAATTTGTTTTCGCTTGCGCAGTTGCCAGAGATAAGTATAATTGTCATTGTCACGATCGAATGTGGTGAATTTCTGATGTTTGTGGTATTGCAAGCGATCAGCTGTTGCACTGCCCTCAGATTTACCCAAGCTGATCAAGTCTAAATCAAATCCTTCCATATGCACGTAGAGCTCATGAGGCTGGGCGCGCGTCAATCGATGAATCTTTTCAAGACCTAAGAAAAAATCACCATGAAGGGAACCAAAGCCTTCACGATATGTGCTCCAATTCCTATAAAAATCCTCCTTGCTGTCCAGCCAGGACTTGCTGTCGCACTATCACAGAGAACATCGAAAGGACCTTCTTGATCTGGAGTAATCGTATGAATACCCGGAGCATCAGCAAAGTCGTTGCAGTCACTGTGAACGGGCTTCTCTTCACAGCTTTTAAGTTTCTTTTCACAAATGTTGATTTTGTCTTTGAGTTCTGATATTTGTTGGGCCTGTTGATCAATTGACTTCTTTTGATTCTCCAGTTGCACTTCATAGTCCGGGATTCTTAAGGGATTGGAAATAAGTTTACCAATTTCCTCTTTTATTGACAAAACTTCGTTAGTTAGCTCTTTGATACTCTGCTTGTAGAATTGATTCTGAGCTCTAAGCTCCTCAATGACCTGTTTATTATTTTGGTTAAGTTGCTTCTGCAGTTGCTTGATTTCTCTGTCTTTGCCTTCATCTGATGAATATACTTTAACAAAGGTCTCACAGCCTTATAGGTATGCTCTCCACATTCCTTCTCTGCTATTCTGGTTGCCACACAAGACTGATAAAAAGGAGTCTGAAATCTTTTTTGCAGTGCACACAAACATTGATAAGTAATTTTTCTTTTACCTAATTTTCGTTAAACACTGCTTCAGCTATGATCAGTATTAGGCTTATAAATATAATATGTATAACATAAGACATTTCGTTTTGATAGCACTTTGATTTTGGAACTGAAATGCAAATCTCAACCGCACTCAACACCAGAACGAACGTAAATAGAGTGAACTACGGCAATTATTCGGAAGCTCATGTGCCCAATATTTGAGCAATTTAGGCGATTATCAGTAGGTCAGGAAGTCAATATAAATAAACAGAAGGCATGGATCAGGCCTTAAGGGACCTTCACTGAACTGTTGATAGATTGCAAATAGGAAAGTTCATTTGCTTTGGCTGCTTCTCGTTATCAGCTATTTTATGAGACTAAAAAATAGTTGCTAACCGAGTCGAAATTCCAAAACGGAACATTATTATTAATTTTAAAAATTCGTATGTACAAAATAAACAAATTAGGGCCCTCTAGTGGGAAGTGTCACGGACATCGAATCCGCTCGTCGCCTTGGTCAAGAATATATATATCTTAATTTGTGATCGTAGATACTGCGGGTTACACATTATTGCGCAAAATCGATATACCCTTTTTCAGGTTATAAAGATGATAATTAACTAAAATGGAAATAAATAATATTAGAGCTAATATGAAAGACGCAGAAGAAGTTGGTTTAGCCACATCCCAATCTGTCCGTCTGTCTGCTTCTATGAAAACTAGTTCCCTAGTATATCCCTCGATATTAATATTATTATACCTTGAACCCATTGAAAAGGGGTATAATGTTTTTGTGCAAATGTATGTAACAGGCAGAAGGAAGCATCTCCGACCCCATAAAGTATATATATGCTTGATCGGCATCAAGAGCCGAATCGATCTAGCCATGTCCGTCCGTCCGAAATGTATGAAAGCAATGATATCAGAACCTGTAAGAGCTAGAGACTTGAAATTTTAGCTGTAGGCCCTTCTAGTGCCTGCGCAGGTGGAATTTGATTCCGATATCCAATAACTTGCCCCGTTTCCAAGCAATCGATAAAAATCGATATCGATATCCTGTTTTTTGCGCAAATTGGGTAAATAGTCTGTTAATTCTAGAATATTATGTGTGTATATATATATCAAGTATCGTACGCTGCATACGCATAGTATCACATCTTAAATTAAATTTGAAATGGGGTTATGGAAAAAGAGGCTGATCGGCTGCTTAAAAGAATAGTTCCATTTCCACTAAATAGTATGAGGTTCAGGGCATAAATAAACTGTTGAGAAATATATATGCCCTAAAAAATGGCCAGAAATCCTATAGTTAAATTTTATATAATTATAATTTCGGTATGCCTGGGAGGGTCCATGTGTCCATGTGAAATCTGATTGTTCGTTCAATAGATATTTATTTATATTTATTCAGATTCATTCTGACAAAGATAGATTTAATTTTACACATTTATCTAGACTGTAAAAATGTAAAACATCGCAGCATGTCTGACAAAGCCAAAAAAAAAAAAACTATAACACGTTTGTATTTTATTTTGGACAGTGTAAAAAGTGAGCACGTCAAGTGGCAAATTAATTTATTATTTTTGTGTTTGTTTTAACAAATGAACTTTTGCGCGTGTCATAAATGTAAAAATAATTATAAATGGATTTCGGTGTGCTATTATATTTTTTTCCTGCCACATGCCACACATGTTGACCGTGACAGAAAGGGAGCGGGTTGTGGAGGGGGGGAGGGGGATGTATTACAACTAGTGGCAACTTTTTGGACACGAAATTGTTCAAACTTTGCCGCTGTGTGCTTTAATTAAAAAACTAGCATAATATAAGCCCTTGCCACGCCCCAAACCCCTGTGTTGGCCCATTGCGTGCGGCGGCTAATTCTGGATACCCTGTTCAAGGCAAATATTTGGAATGGTTCTTCGAAGGCTATTTACGTGACACAAAATCAAAACGTAAATAAAATATATCTAAATCAGAAGGTAAGCATTTCACGCCGAGATTATAAATAGAGAAGAAAACTGAGTATTTTTCCAGGATAAGATTTCGACTCGCATATAAACAGAATAGTTCAATTGATAATTGCAAGGTTTGCTCAAGATATCTTAATAAATAAAAAAGTTTTCCATACAAGTACTTAACTTTCGACCGATTGTTCCTATGCAGCTATATGTTAAGTGATCCGATTCGGCTGGTTCCGACATATATATGTACTGCCCGCAATAGAATGACGGATCTAGACATAGAAACAGACAAACAGAAAGACTGACATGGCCAGATCGACTAGGCTGTTGTTGCTGATCTGGAATATATATATACTTTATGAGGTCGGACTCCTTCTATGCCTTACACATTTCATAGTAAAATTATAATACTCTCTTCAAGGACATCCAAAATAATTATTCGAGGCGTTGGACTAATCTCCTTCAATACTTATTGGACTGTATGTTAGGGTACATAACATAAAAGAAATGGTCGCAAAATGTAACTGAAAAAAAATGGTTTTTATAAATTTTAATTTGACGGCGAGTTAATTAACTAACTACTGTGAACGAGTTGCGCGGAGGGCCACCATGTTGGAGGCATTCTGAAAGCCTGGTTGCAAAATCAATTAGGCAATAAAAGGACTGACAAACTGCCAGGGGAGTGGGGCAAGGGTAGGGGAAGGGACTTGGTTACACATGTAGCCAAGTGAGTTGTCACAAAAAAAATAAAAAAATAAACAAAAATAAAAGAAAGTTAAATAAAGGCAGGAAGAAGGCAAAATGCGTTTTTAATTTTCAACAACTGCCACAACGCCAGCTGAGCTTGTGGTTTCAGCTTCCAGTCATGGGGGTGGAAAAGAGTGAAAAGGGCTTTGAGGGAGATGAGCGTTAGAGGGGGGGTGAGATTGTCAGTCACTTGGGCTCAGAGGTTCCTTGGCGCTGCTGCCTCTCAGGCTGACGGAGTGCCATTCACTTTGATGTTTCACTTTAACAGCCTCTCTCAGCGGCTGCCTCATGATTTTGCCTGAAATTATATTTTAACTGCCAGGGAGTCGCACCCTCTCCCTCTCTCTCCTTCTGTGTCACAGCCTCCCACTGGCTGCTGCTGCCACATGCGGCAACTGCATCATCTTGTTGGGTCATAAAAAGTAATGACAGCAAAATTTCACTCGCCTGCTCAGTCGCTCGATAATGACGAACGACGGCGCTGGCGAGGCTGCTGATGCTGAGGGAGCGGATGGAAATCCGGAATGAGGACGGACGAGTGCAAAAAAGTAGCTGAAGTAGTCAAGAAGTAGATGCTCCTGTGCGTTGCATGCACTGCAAAAAATTGCCAGCCCTAAGTCTCAGCTGCGATGAAACATTGCAATAGCTCAAAAATGCCAAGCTCCATTCAATTCACTTATCCAATACGGTCACACTTTAATCTGTAAATATGTTATGTTAGCTATCTAAAACCATACATATAGTATACAACTTTTGTTTTTCAACTGATCAAACGCATTTTCGAAGAGCAATCATTGAGAGCGTGTTAAACAGCTTTGTAAAATCCACGTAGACGGTCGGAAAATGGGTGAAAGTCGATTGATTGAAATTTTTTAAAGATTTATACGAAAATCCATTTAAATATACTTAGCTATATGCTAAGAGCTCAGTTCTTTGTAGGAATGGGGTTCAAGGTGTCGGCAGGAATAAAATGAGAAGTGGCGAGCGGAAACAGAGGCAGACCGACAGACAAAGCCTGGCAACGCCGGGTACTGTTTGCTAATACAATGTGCATTCTATGATGTAATTGAGTTTTGTTATTATCAATTAGAAATGCTTCCACTAGAGTATATAATCTATACATGACACGGTGCATAGCCCAGTTTTCTTGCAGTGTTGGCGTTCATCATCTTCAAAGATTGTGGCACCCTCAACAGTGCTTTGAGCTTGCACCATCCGCCGCTGCCTGCATCAGAGTGGCACTGTGTTTCCTGCCACAGCAGCAAGAGGAAACAATTATGAAAGCGACTGGCAGCACATTCAACTCCAGCTCTAGCTCCAGCTTCGGCTCCAACTCCAACTCGAGCCCAGCTCCAACTTCAGGTTCCAATTGAAGGCAACGCCCTGCACATGCAACGCCGTCTCCTGCTGCCGTTAGCCCACGAATCTTTGTAATGGACGTTGCAGCAGCAGCAGCAGCTACTTTTGCCACGCCCGCCGCCCATACGACACCCGCCCGTCGCGGCGCGTGTTGCTCATAAGATAAAGATAATAGAAAAGTTGAATTTATAGCAAAACACTTTTCAATCATGCAACCAAAACGTTGTGGCAGCAGCCCATGCCGAAACCGAGGCAACATAACGCCGACTCGAATCCTGAGTTTGGGCTCTGAAGCTAGGGACCTGGACCCTTCTCTCGTGGCAGGCAACGCCAAATCATTTCCGCAACACTTGCTTATTCACGTTCTTGTTGTTGTTCTTGTTCTTATTCATGTTGTTTTGTTTCTGAATAACGCCAAAGTTAATGGGCACTGCAATGGATTACTAAGCACATGCCGACTGTTAGATACCCTTTCTATGAATTGAGATCAATTTGGGTTTTTGCAATTTAACAAGTTCATACTACGTAAGGGTTTCTCCCGATTGAGCTCAATTAGAATTCTGTCAAATGCATTCTTAACACTCGATTGATCGTCACGAGGTTAAGGAATCGAACTCGCCTTTACCATTTGGTATTATAGCATTTTAATACTATAATAGTTATTCAAAGTTATCTTAAACCTTGGAGTTAACAGACTTGCTAAGCAAATAATAGCTCTCCGCTGGCAGGGTATGTTTAGTGTAACTGGTCGCTGTGTGTAAAAACATCTGCCAGCGGATATGCCTGGCCATCCGCTATGACCCACGGCCCATTCTCTGTAACCAGCCACCCAGCTTGTATCTTGTAGATAAACTCGTGTGCCGCATACCGACCCACACCACACACACTCGCACACTCGCATACACACAGCCCTCGGGGGATCTAACTGACTATTCATGCGTTTTAAAATTTGCAATAGGACCCCGACAAGAAAATGGGTAAAAGAAAATAAAGTAAAAAAAAGGAAAAAGAGGAAAAATGATGATGAAAAGCGCCGCACGTTACATTTTACGTTAAAGCTTTGGCAAACAAGTTTTCCTTTGTTTTTATCTTCATGGCAGATTTGAAGGAAAAGTCGCCTCAGGCAGCACCTGTTCTAATGGCTCTCGATGCTGTTTCACATATCCCCAGATAAAGTTTTACTGCAGCTCTCAAGTTGATCAAATGTGGAAAATGTTCTACTTACAATTCTTTAAACGACTGATATGTGAAAGGACTGTGAAAAGTATCGTAAATTTAACATGAAGACTTTCTCGCATTTAGGTTAGAAATCGATTGGGTTATAGCTGCTTAAAATACCATTCAGCTTCTAAAAGAAACTTCTCGTAAAAGTTTAGTTAAAAATTAAGATTCAATAAACATAACACCCATAGCCAAGCTGTCGATTGCGTGCATCTGGATGTCAAATGTTACAAGGCGCGTCATTTACATTGTAAGAAAGGTTAAATATTGATTGGATAAATCATTGGCCAAGACATCATTCATTTCTTTAAAAGGGACTTCTTTTGATAAGGAACATCAAGAATCTTAGCACTAAAAGCTGTTAAATTTTCGATCGCATACAACTGACTGGCTAAACTTACAAGGTACCTCATCTGCTTTGTAAGTTATGTTAGATATTGATTGGATAATATTTTCTTATAATATCATTTGATTCTCTTGATGAAGAGCATCATATATCGTGACACTTTGGCTGTCAAAATGTCAATTGTCTGCATCTGACTGACAAAAGTTACAAGCCACCTCATCTCATAGGTTAGATATTATATGGTTAATGGTTCTTTATGATATCATAAACTTCTTAAAAGGAGACTTCTCTTGATAAAACATCGTTGCATTTATAGCATTAAAGTTGTTGATCATTTGAAACTGGCTGGCAAAGGTTACAAAGAACATCATCAAAGTAAAAAATTAAGGAATTATTTGCTAGCCTGGCAAAAGTTACAAGGCACTTTATCTGCATTCTAAATATTTACAGCACAAATAGTATTTGATCGAACTATATTCAAGTTATTAAAACTTCTGTTTCGCGTTTTTCTTGGACCGTCTTAGCATTTTGCGAACAGACTTTTGTTGTTGTTCAGTGTATTTAGGAAAGTTGATAAGAGCTTGATTAATTCCATCTTGGGTAGGCTTTTGAGTTGCGTTGTGGCTAAGCTGGGATTATATTGTGATGTTGTAAGTGTTTTGAAGGATTAGCCAAGTAATTTGTTGTCTCACTCGATAAGCAGAACTTGTAGCTTTTGCCACTTCTCGGAATTGAAGTGTGTATCAGATGCCAGCGGGAGCGAGGGAAAAAGTTAGGGAGGGGGAGAAAACTATAGTTGGAACAGTCCACAACTTGAACTTCATGTTTACAGAAGAGCTGGCAGCTCAAAAAGGCATCTGCAAATTACACGTAATCTGGCCTTTGTCCTCGTGCTCGCACTCCCTGCTCCTGCCTCCTTGTCGTCCTGGTCGTCCTAGACGTCGTCGTCGTCGTCGTCGTCGTCGTCTTGCTGGCGTCGTCAAAGTGCCAAAGTTTTTTCATTGTAATAAATATTTTAATTTTGAACTTGAGCAATTAACCCAAGAAACGCATGTGGAAACCGTGGGCGAGCGGGCAAGCGGGGACTGTCAAGGCAATTGTAAGAAGTTGGCGCTGGAGCGCAGACATTACAATCCTTCGCAGGGAACCCACATGAACACACCCTCCCCCAACAGCCGTTGTGTGTGTATGAGCCTTATGAACTTAAGCTCTTCCCCAACACAACAACAACAACAACAACAACAAGAACAACAACTGAAAGAAGAAGAAGAAGAACATTAACATTAAGATCCTTAGACACATGCCAAGTGGTTAAGTCGCCAAGAGAGATGTTGGGCCAAAAAGTTTTTGTGCGTCGCATTTAAATGATTTTGCATAATTCAATGGAAAAGAAAGCAGAGAAACAGCAACGGAAACGGGAGCAGGGAAAAACTTTTCCAAAGGTACAAACCGTTGCCTTCATATATTTTCCTTCAATTGCGCACAATTAATCCTTTTTATGAGCGTTTTCAGCATTTCTATGTTCTATGTTTCTCTTGCTGTTTCTGCTCTCCAGCGGGTAAGCGGGTTTTTGCCCCTTTGCTGGACCTGAACCTGGGCTGGACTGAGCTGAGCTGAGCTGAGCTGGGGCTAGGCCTGGGCCTGTGCTGCTGTTCCATCAGCTGGAAACGCACGCACACAAAGGCCTTAATTATAAAAGTCAACAAACAGGGCCGGGGTCGGGCCGGGTAGCTGCTGGGCGGGCGTGGCCGAGAGGGGGGGAGCGGCGCACACAGCTACCCCCGGACTTTACATTGTCATTCAACTGGATGAAAATCCGCTGCTCACAGTCGGAAACGAAGCGTTCAAAAAAATAATAAAACTCGCATGTAATTTAAAATAAATCCCTTTTACGAGCGTATACGGCAAAATTTTTACGGTTATTTGTTAAATACGCAGCGGACCTGCAGAAATTAAACAAACCCACCGGAAAATACAAAAAAAATACAATACAAAAAGAAAAAAACGAAAGACAAATAAAAAAAACAAACAATTGTGATAAATTTTTATATCAATTTTTTCGTTTCGCTTAATTTTTTTTTTTTTTATTGTCTTTCTTATTTTTGGTCAACTCAGCAACAAGGGGGAAATGGCACAAAAGGGGTAAGTCCGCATCTGAATGTGAATGAGGACTGGGACGAGCCAAGAGCTGCTTTATTTATTAAGGGAAACTCTTATAGTTGATTTTTGAAAGAAAAA